>NW_019104211.1:575480-727592 GCF_001856785.1 Myzus persicae
TAGGGCACGGATGATGTTGCATTTGCAACTTTTTTTCTACTTTTTCAATTAATTGCTAAGTAAGTTTTAAATACGTTTCATGTAAGTACGAATTCAAATCTAAAAGTTTAAAGTGCAATTTTTTGCAATTTTTGGGATTTTTTCAATTTTATTGCAATTTTGTCGAATTTACTCATTTATACAACTATTTTAGCAATATTTTACATTTTTACACATAACGGTCGTATGGATAAGATTATACCATAATATCTAAGCCATAAAACACAGTAATAGTGGTATCTTATCGAAATAAAGATAAAATCAAGTCGATAGGTATTTAATACAATAAATGTAATAGTGGTATCTTATCGAAATAAAGATAAAATCAAGTCGATAGGTATTCAATACAATAATTTGTGAAATGTGACTGACTGTATAATCTGTTCTTCAGTCACTCCGTATCATTGATAAGTTAACAACTTTTGACAACGATGTTGCGCCCTGTGAAGTTTGGTTTCATAGAAACATACGTACCTATTTAACAATTTTTTTTAAGATGTCATTTCATATCGAACACAGTATATAATAAATAATAATAATATATTCATTGAATTTTGTTTGCGCGCTCAATTTACCGTCAGTGCAAGCGTACTTTATACGCGCGTAGAAATTTCATTCGAAATTTGGCACACATATTGCGACTCTGACTATGATTATACGATGCGAAATATAAGTGAACGTTTGTTGTAAATTTCGAATCTAGGACAAGCTCTTCCAACCCCAAACTCCTCCCGTCAATCGATATTTTATTACATATATAGTATATTAAAATATTTATATATACCGGGAGATCCATTTAACGTAAGACACTTATTATTTAAAAAAAACCAAGTACTATTAAGTTTTTTTAAGTCGTTAAAAAACAACATTTTTCTAAACAAATATGTTTCGACTATTTTTATCGAAATCATTTTTTAATTACGACATACATTTTTAGTTCCTTATTCCAAAGCAGAATATTTGTTTGGAGTTCTTTAGAACTATAAAAATCAAATTTTGGACAAAAAGCTTTCAGACTTCACTTATAAGTATTTAAATTTTAGGTGAGTGGTGTTGAGTGGTATTAAGGGTACTTCACAAAATGTTGATCCACTGCATCATTGATCTATACTTTAAATACTTTTAACTCATAAACAACTTGTCCAAAATATGATTTTTACAGATTTAAATACTCCGAATAAAATATTCTGCTTCAAAATACAAAAGTAAAAATAATGTATGTTGCCATTCAAAAGATTACAAAACTTAAAAAATAATAAAGATAAAAAGTAACTATAATTTTTTCCCAAAAATGTTCTTCCGTAACGACTTAAAATTATCTTAATGAAATATTTTCGAAAACATATTAAGTGTTTTCTGAAATAATGAGTGCCTTCGGTTAAATGGATCATCCCAGTATTATTGTGAGTCTCTTAATTTATCTTTCAAAAATTATAATCGCTCGTGTTCCTGAATAAAATATATATTTACTAGTATAGTTGCATACAATACATTTAATTGTATATTTATAATGTTTTAAACAGTGCAAAATTCTAAATTTAAAATAAAATAATTCAGTAAAACTTCGATTTCCACAATATCTATAAATACTTATCTAAGAAAAATCACAACATTGTCTATTAAAAGGACGGTACACGTACATTTGTAGGCTCCGTCTAACATACCAAATTTTACGTTAAAGAGATCACGTTTAGCTCTGTTAGTTTAATAATTAGAGTGAATTTGCATCTCATAAGTTTTTTATTATATTTTAATTTTAAAGCGAGTTATGAGTATTTTAAAATTGTAAATTGTTTGCACATCTTAAAATCTTCATAACTCGCTTTTAAATTAAAATATAATAAAAAGCCCATGAGATGCCCTAGATAATAATCTCACCTTAAAGTTTTATAAGACGTCGATTCACTCTAATTTTTAAATTTACCAAACTAAACGTGATCTTTTAAACGAGTGTACAATTTGGTATGTTGCGAACTTCTAAGTCTGAGAAAACAAATGTTCGTGCAGCATCATCTTAATAAAATTATGATGGTTAGGTTACACACTAACTCCTATAATTAGCGTATTACAATAATTACAATGTGATGGTTTAGGTATGTACCTAGGAATGTGTTATATACTATAAACTCATTGAATTTTAGTACCTACAATAAATCATATTAAATATTAAATGAGTATAAATAGAACCTCACTTATCAATCACTCACGACCATAATATATTATAGAAATGAGTGTAT
Source organism: Myzus persicae (assembly GCF_001856785.1). Taxonomy (NCBI): domain Eukaryota; kingdom Metazoa; phylum Arthropoda; class Insecta; order Hemiptera; family Aphididae; genus Myzus; species Myzus persicae. Next base: position 577,757 of record NW_019104211.1, read on the forward strand.
GTACCATATTGTACCCATGTTTTTGATTTCATGTTTAAAATGTTTTATTCTATAAATCACCGAGACTGGCGAGACTACAAAATAATATATAATTATTAAATTATGACATCATTGCCGTCATATGATTATATATTATATACATCAGGTATAACAAAGTCTACGTTTATGTATATAAGCAGTAAGTATACAAATAATTTACATATAAAATACAATTTAAAAAAAAAATGTAATTTATGGGCAAAATCATTGTCGGATATAAATCACATAAGTAAATAAACATAACTATATTATTAACAGTGTATGCGGTGTATAAAAAATAGGTAGGCATTGCGGAGAACACGACGGATGCCGGAATCAGAATTCTATACTCCTGGAAAGTGTAGACACAATTTAACGGTTTAATTAGGACGCGTCCGTTAGATTATCGTTACAAACCCATTGTCCTGGTGGTGATTACGGATTATTTCCGATGGTAATAGTATAATACCGTTTCAAAACTCAAAGTGATAAACAAGAATTTACAAGATGTATTATATATATCTATTATGAAAATGAATGTGGGTCATATTATAATAAGTAGTTGAGGTTTTGTCAATTAGTATTTCACCTTCAACACTATATTGGAGGTATTGACAGTTAAAAAACACAATTAGATAATTCGAGTTTGATAACTACAACACAGACATATATAATATATATTATTATATTATTATGTTACCTATATACAAATTTTAGTTTTTACCCATTGACTCGTATAGTATAAAATAATTAATAATTATTGATTATTTCACATAAAATACAGTATACTACAATTATTACAGTGCAATGAATACGTTTATAACCTAACGTAAAATAATTCGTGTTTTGTTTAACTTCCAATAATTCACATAAATAATACATAAGTACCTACTATTTTACTGTCATACATCAACTTAACTTCAATAAAATATTGAAAAATATAGACAAAAACATTGAAAATATCTATATATATTTTACAAATAAACTAATACTTTTTCTGTGTTGATGAAAAATCAATATACTAAAAAAAAACCAAGGGGAGGGATGAAACCCAGAGGAAAGTGGAGGCTCTGTGAACATGTCCCTGTGTAAGTGTAAAATAAATATAATTATTAATTTAAACAGTTGGCGTAAAAACAAAAAAAAATGATGATTCGATTTACCTTTATAAAATGAAATTTTCCAATTTCGATCGATACTGCGTTAAAACTGACCTACCTAACATAAGAGGAAACATATTATATTATGCAAATGTTTTTGTGACGGTTGTACCCATATTTTTACAAATTAAAAACGTATCTAAGCGTTTTTACTTTTACCTTTACCTAGTGTAAACAAACGAATAAAAGCTTCTTAACTGTAACCAATATAATATCGTGGTTTTAAGTTAAATTTTTTTCACAAAATATTTTACGACTGTTGATGGAAAAAAATTAAGATCAAACAAATAATTGTGTGTATGATTTTGTATTAATAAATAAAATCGTTTTTAGTAGGTATACTTCACATAAAAAAAAACTAAAAAACATATTTGCCATTCATGATTCCCAAATTATTAAACGGGTACAAAGAAAATTCTTAAACGTTGCTTTTCTTCTAAATATAAATGGCCTTCCGCATGACGACTACATGCCTATTATTATTACGTCAGCTGCTTAGTCTGAGCAGTCTAGACGGCCGACGAAGTGCAAATGCGACTAATAAAATACGTTCCTAAACGAATTTATAACTATCTCTTTTTGTTGATTTGTCTACTCTGATATCAACTTTAGGGTGCATTCTTGTCTAGTGTCCACTGAGAAATTTTACTCCCTTCATCATACCTATCACTACTACTAACTGTCTTTATAATACTCAAATACTCTTCAACACCGTTTGATGCGTTTGGCCAATAAGGACCCTGGCTCTGAATACGGAGAATTTTCGAAGTAAATTTGTCAACTATATAAATTTTCAAATCCCGTTTTCTATTTAAATAAAATACAACATAGTTACAATTGTTTTATCTATTTAATCTGCATTAAATAATAGAATATAAATTACATTTAAAGTTAAAAATGTATAGGTATATTTTTGGTTGTGCATTCCAATGTTTTAAGAAAACTTTAATTAAAACTTGAGAGCTGGATGAAATAATACATACAAACAAAATCCAATATACAATTTGAATTTGTTAATGTTTTTCTAAGGTATCCCACTGGCTTCCGAGACAAATTTACCATGCAATAATGATGATTGAGGGGGGAGGATATAGATACTCACTTGCCTATAAATTATATTTTAATACTTGTGAATATTAGATATACTTAATGGCACACCTTTAAAAAAAGTATTTATCGGAATTCATGATGCAAGGAACCTGTAACGCTTGTAATAAATTCATCAAACAATAAATTTAGAAAAATAATTTATTTAGGTAACGTTGGCAATGGGCATAATAGCTATAAACTTAGATTATACGAATTGAACGGATAAAAACTTGTTTATGTACATTTATTTCTTCATCTAACCATTTCATATTTTGGCACACTGTTTATGATTACTAACTCCGTTTTCGTATTCTCCGCAAATGGTAAATAAAAAAGCGGTTAGCTTATTTTAATGGAAAAACAGCTTTTCAAAAAACAGCGCATAAACTGTTCAAACACTGTTGTTTGTTCTATACAGTTGCCAATCGAAACACCGGGGTTACTGACCTCAATACCTTTGTCGGGAGTATCGAGAATTTTATTTTTACAACAAATGAACGAAATAAAAAATTACAACAGGTAGCTATAACCTGTAGTTTCATAGGTTTATCAATTATTACATTACTAAAGAGATAATATTTTAGTTTTATAAGAAACTATCGATATCTTACTCATCAGATACTCACTCGCACGTCTAGAAGTTTAAAGAAAAACATATTATATTATATTTTAGAATTTTAACAAGTGTCATCTAGCAGTGAGCGAGCATACGAATAGATAGCGTAGATATCATAACTTGTAAGCTTTAACATCTCGGAAAATCACGGTGGTGCAGTACAACTAAAACTACTGCAAGTCTGCGACTGTAATATTACTAATTATTATGATATGGAATTTCGGAATATTGTAAAAACAAGTTTGTCGCCACCCCCGATGGTATGAGTAATAAAATAATTTTATACCTACTTGTAAGCATAATTCGATTTACGGCGATGGTAGTTAGTCATATAATATAATATCATTAAACTAAGCACACTACAAAACCATCAGGTGCTACTGGATTTTAGTTTGTACAAATCGTCGTCTGTATGACAAAAACCTGCCGTTCGTCGTTCGCCACAGCAGTAATTGTTCTTAATAATGAATCGAGTTAACTTTTGGTATATCTAATTATACATCATGACGTGTATTTTAATTTATAAATAATATTATATACGTATGGTAAAAAATACGTCGCTATAACTGATTGCAAAATACTCGTTCCAAATTCAGAATCAATCTTTACAGTCAACAGGTTTTTAAATAATTATTATTTCAATAAACCGCCTGAATATAAAACACATATATACTATAATGCTTGTTTAAAAATATAAGTGAATTTAAATTTTCATCTCTACATGATGGCTGTTGTTTGTGAGCTCCTAGACCGTGGTTTAAGTCGATAGGTATACTATTCCAAATTTAGCATTGGCCATTATGTAGCCACCAAATTGAAACACAATGGGTGCAGTATCTATACAGCTTGTTCATCTATTCTCTGTATGGCCAAGTTTTTCAAACTAATTTCTGTGTGTTTTTCCAAAAATTTTAAATTACGAGCCATTTGTTAGTTAATGTAACAATGTCGTATCATAAACTGTTGGATATTATAAATAATGAAATTGTTTTAAATAAGTGTTAAATATTTTACAATATTTATAATATCTTAAATCTTAATATTCCGATTTCGTATATCATTATTGAGGCAGTTAATTCTATATATTCTACAAATATCTACTAAAAAAATTATAAATTCCACGTAAGTATCTTATAAATAGTTAAGTAGGTAATAATTTTTCCTTTTGAACTGTTCGAGTTTTTTATTGATTTTTTTATATAATAATTTTAAAAAAACATTAGATGTTGCTGCTATTTCATCAAATGACGAAACTAATGCAATAATTGTATAATCACCGCTATTAAACATGCCTAAATAATGATATAAAAAACTACAAAATCTTAGAACACGTATGATTTATACAGACCACGTAATTAACACATTTTCGAATCTAACTATACACAGACGCATCTCGCGTAGGTACGGCTTTTTTTTTATTTCTAAATATACGTTTTTTATTCCCCCGAGCGAAAACTATTCCGTAAACGTATCTATTCTGTCTATACATAAACGGGTCGTTGACCTTGCGCACACCGTATAGCGCTCGTCGGCGAGGACGATGTTGATGATGATGTAATTTTTGGATTTTTTTTCGCATTGTGTAGGTGCAATTATATTATGGGTGGTTGGCCATGATGCAGATTGCAGACCGACTTTTTTCTCGCAAATGAGAGAGGAAAAAGATTAATATTGTTCCAATCTGCGTACGAATTATGACTTACGATGTGTTATACGATGCGTACGAAAACGGTTTCTCGGATCCGGGCGACCCGGCAAACCTGTACAGAGCTTTTGCGGCCATTGACCCCAAGACTTCGCGCGGCACTCTATACACCTGCAAGGAACCATCCGGTTGTAAATAAATATTATTATTATGAATTTATGAGAATTATGTTAATATTATCGATGCGAATGGAAAATACGTATAGTGTAACATGTCGTTTCGCGTTCCGTCAGAAGTATTATGTAGTCAGTGTCGTTTCGCGCGGTGGTTGATTACTATTCAGATTTATGCGAGAGTTTATTATTATTTATTATTATAATATTATACACGATTCTCTGCGATTGATCATATTTCACGCATGTATTGTGTTATTATTACAGTTACTTGTTATATAAAATTGATATAGGTCCGAATCATAAGAATTTTTTTTTTAAATATCGATGTAAACAAATTGCCACTGTCCTACATAATTCTTTAATAATAATTATTATGTTAATTGCATTTACAAATTTAAATTATTTCTTCGAAAAACATCAAACTAAAAACTGCCATTTTGGAGGGGTTGGGCGCGTACTTAACATCCTCAGTTTTCAAATCAGCATCCATATTTATTATTTGTGCCATTATTGTGGTTAACTAGTCGCTTTATTTTAATATTAATTAATTATAATTACACATTTTACAGCTATATTATTAAATACTTCTGTGATTACTACATGTGGTGGTGATATTGCTCATTGTGCTTAGTATTGACAGTTTTTTCATTGAAACTGCGCCCTCGTAATTTGTACGAATCGTTCCAAAAAAGTTAATTTTATTGTCCTTCGCCCATCGTATCCTCAAAAGGTTGGATTTACTTTAATGTTAAAATTAATATTTCACCGATTTTTCAAATATAAACATATTAAACTAGAATACATTCGATACATTCAAATTTATCTGATTATATAGCTGTGGACTGTGTAGGCCATGGGCAATGGACACTATTGCCAATTGTGTAAATGACAAAATTAGCTCTTGTTTTACATTTTGCATTTTATACATTATACATAGAAATTCTGAGCAGAAACGTGGTAAAAAATACAAATAGCTTTGAATGGATTTTGAAGTGTTCCTTACTTAATAAACCTAGGCCCTAGCTATTACTATATCAAAGATATTGTCCTGTTTTCAGTTTTATTTTGTGTACATGTAGACGACGAAATGGTTTTCAAATATTTTGATCATTGAAAATTATTACATGATAGCGGTAAATTCATCATAAATTCATTAACTTGTTTATAATAAAAAAATAAAGCCCAGCTAAACACTCCAATAGGTATAATATAATAAATTATAATTCATGATGCATAAAGTGTATAATTATTATTTATATAAATAAGTTATTACATCACAAATACGATTTCGTGTCCACTTATGACGTATCGTACGGCATTAAGATTCTTGTGAAAACATAGATTATCCTCATTAAACACACGCATATTATAGTAGCCACCAGAAATCGTGGCAAGGGACAACACAGTTGCGCGAAAAATCGTGGTAATATTATAATTATTGTGACACCACTGTCACAGAAACAACGTCACTGTGAGGTAGTAAATTACACACGCGCTCGAATTTCGGTCAAAACAAATGGGCCAAGTGTATGTGTCGGCAAAATCGTAATAATAATAATAATAATAATAATAATATGTATCGGGTCAAATGGCAAATGTTAATAAGCAAATAGCTAGGCGAGCCGTTTATTACACACGACGTGGTGTATATTTCGAAAACGACATTCGTAATTCGCAATACGCTACAATAACGGTCCGTATTACAATTATGTCGCTCGTTACATTGTTGTAACTCAATAATATAATACTGGAATGCTGCAATAGGCGCACTAATGTCTGCATAATTTATTGGGTATAATTTTTTATTACTACGAAACTTAACCTCAAGTCATGCATTCATCCAACACCTGAATTTTGGAATTGTTGGTTATATACTTATATATTATAACATTATTGAGTCTAGAGATTATTACTATTATTTTTTTTTTAATATTTACGTAGTTTGTGGTCACGATGGGACTATCAATTGGTTTTATTTGGGTTCCGTATAGTTTTATACAAATCCAAGCACAAAACTCCATTGCGAAGTACAACTACGACGAATTCTAAACGACGGTCGTATAATATATATAGATGAGTCCAAGATAGTGTCTGCGAGGAACCTATGATCTGTAATAATAATATAAATGGGTAACTTTAATGACATAGCTAAGATTTCTGATTGGCGGGAGAAAAGTGGGTGCAACAGAAAAAACCTTATAAAAATTAAATTTGTAAGATAAGTTTAATACTTATTATATGATCAAATACATAACAAAATAACAATAAATAAATCCTACCTAGGTACTGAAATGAATAATATTTCTAACAAAAATTTATTTATATTATTATTATCGTGTCCAAGACCATAATAAAACTTTCATTCTTCTAGGAGATTTTTTATAAAAGCGGTCAATATTTATTTTTCTACATTGTAATGCTCAGCAAAAATACGACAGACGGGGGGAAGACATGGTCCATTGCCCACCACCCTCATTTCAAGGCTACTAAGTGACTGATGTAAGTCTTATTTTGATGCTTCGCCCTCTACTCAGTCTACTCATAATTCTCGGGGAACGGGTGACAGAGATGACGCTGATGGTAGGACTGTGGGAGTAAATAATACTGGATTATCAAGACCCGTTTCGCCGGGCTGTCGTCGCATTGCACAACACTTTATACACTTAAGAATGGAAACTGTCTGATAGAGAATCGAACGGCGCGGCCAATATGGTTGGCTGCCACCGTTTTCTGCAGACCAACTGAAAATTTCGTAGTTAGAACAGTTAGGTACCCGTTCGCAAGTACGGTGAACCATGTACGATTTATGGATTACAGTCGCCACGGCAGCGGTAATAATAGTCCGACACCGTCCCTACCGCGATATAAAATCTGAAAGGGCGAGTGTGGTATACCACTGACCACGGTCCACATCGACAGATTGCAGTATACGGTATACTCACGATCGGGTAACCGTAACCATGATAATTTCCGTTTTCAACCTGCAGTCTATGAAAAATACGGAGGTTACAGGACTTTTTCTCCTGCTTTTGCGAGTGTTTCTCAAAGGTAGTACACACTGTAGGTAATTATAATATTATATTATTAATATATTTATTAGTATATTATATTAATAGGTACTTATAAGGTTTTTAAAAAAATATATTGAGGTTATCGTCAGTCTCACTTTGTTTGTTTTAATTACATATTGTTGTGACGCCTAAATCAGTATGTAATATGACAAGTTATCTATATGAACAATGTAGTCAATGTACCTACATATTTCAGCTACGTATAATATATTCGTAATATTGATAAAACAAATGTTAGACAAATGGGTACTGATCAGCTATATATATCTAATGTTATTCATTTTTAAGTTAGGTACACAAAAAAAATCGATTTTGTCAAAAACTGTTTTTGCATAAGAATTTCCGTTTTTCCTAAATTTTTTTTTCTGTTTTACCTAACAAAACTACTGCAAATTTTCAACTTTGACCCTTCAAACGTATCTACGAACTAGATAAAATTTTCCATCAGAAACTACATTCATTCATTGTTAAAAATCAAATCATTATTTCAACTACGTATCGTGTCTACACACACATAACAAACTCACATCGCTGTAAAATCAATACATTTATAGCTTCACTCGGAATCTAATAAGGTATTTTTTTCTAATTTGAACAGCTTTTGTGAGTTGGAAAAATGGACAAAATGTAAAAATCAATTTTATTTAGTTTATTTATCTTTGAATATAATACTATAATAATAGGTGCCAACATAGAATTTATTCTTTATCTATAATATTATGACGAGACTGCCAAGTCATTTTTTTCGTGATACCTAGTAATTTTTTTTATGAATTTCCATTGATTACAATTAATAAAGGAACAATATTTTTAACAATATGCATTCATTGCTTAAGTATAAATGTATAATTCAATTTCAAGGTTCTTACTTTATCTTCATTTTGAACTGTAGACAGTTGTCATACAAAAATATAAATATAATTCTACATCTGCAGCTGCAAACGAAAAACCCCTCGAGAATAAGTGCTTCTCCAAACTATACCAGTTTTGTGGTGTACCTATACCTATGTAAACCTAGTACCAATTGCACCATTGATTTTATAATAAACCATAATACAAAATATTTTTTATAGAATAGCATATTATAAAATCAATGATGCTCACTCAGAAACATATTCTGAATTTTAGAACCCGGATAACATTTTTTTTCCAACTCTCTTTATAAACAAATATTTACAAAGAAAAATATTTGAATATAAAAATGAATTTATGCGTGACTTCACCATGTTATATTATTAAATTAAAAAAATTAAAATTAATTCCCAATAATTAGAAAATAATCTAGGGTCATAGAACATGAATTAAAAAATTATCATACTATACTTTATTTTTTTTTCTATGCTAAACAGACTATTAGGGCCTTTTGCATACTCCCCCATCCGTTCCGGGCCATTGCGTAATCCGATCTCTTTGAATCCTCGGTATCTGAAATGCATAATATAATCTGTACATAGATACCTCTAATATAAGTATGATTGAAATTATGAATTTAACATTTCTCCCTTATTGAAATTTTGTACAATTATCTTAAACATTTATAATTTTTACATTATCGAAATTTTGTCAAAACAATCTCAAAAATTATTATTTCCGTAGATGGTAACTATACAGTATATAAGCTACATAAAGTAAAGTTCACAACAGCAGTTTATTTCTCGGAACTACGCGCAGCGACAGCACAACACATGCCTAAGGAATTTTTTTAGTTTGTGACCAAAATGATCGTAGTTTAGGTTAAACTGCGGTCGTGATTAGTGATTACCGTCGGGTCTTTGGATAATTAGATATGTAACAACATCCGTATCTTGCAGCAAGTTTGCACAAAAAACCAGCTATCAAAAAAACTAATGAGACATTACATTTTCAAGCTTTTTTATTAAGTGAACAATTGTTTATCGAATATTTTTTTTTTTACAAATTTTAAAATGTTTACATGTCTATAAATAGCTCAGAGTCAAAATAATTTTAATACTGTATCATGTATGGAAAATGTTCACATTAAAATCCAATAAAAATTTAAAGTAACTACGGTTACTTAATATTTTTCGAGTCGGTTGAACAAAAATAATAAAATCGATTTTGTCAAACAATAAATGAACGTACAAGTCAACAAAAAGTACAATCATGGATATTTGCACCTGGATACCAGTAAACTAAACAACCAATATACTCAGCACGAAAGCACGAGAAACTCAGCAATTTCTTGGACCTCAGTGCGCGTTTAATAAATCATAAACGGATTCCTAGAGAAAATAGTCTTGTGCGCCGGAGTGGTGTTTCTGTTACAATATATATTGAAAATTTTTACATGGATACATTGTTTTAACAACAAATTTTTCTCAATTATGTTCTTCGAATGCTTTAAAAAATAATTGTACCAGGAATTTTGGACATTTTAAATTACTATGTATACGATCAACAACTTGTTGAGAATCTTGCAGGTATTTGCCTAATTGTCCAGATTTTCTACTCACACAGAAAAAAACAAATGATAAAACAAACGTCTTACATTATTTTAAAAAGAATCAACTTGTCCCTGATCTATAGGTATAGGCAAGAAATAGGTATCTGCTGCATAACAATTGCCGAAAAAAGCACAAGGTCTAAGTCTCCATAAAAGGCCTCTTTAGCTTTTACTTTGCCCCTCACCCCGACCACAGTTTAATGTAAGTCTCATGCAATGCTTTGATTTTAAAATAATTGGTTATGTGAACATTTCATTCAAATTTAGTTTTTAGTTGTGTGATTATTACTTATTAGCAATTTACACCTAATGAAAACTTTTTAACTTCATACTTAACATGACGATTAAATTTATTTTTGTTATTTATTAAAAGTTATTACGAATGTCTACACGAGTCATAATTAGAAACGATTAAATTCAACCCCTTAAATTCCACTATTAACACTATTATTTTACTACGTTTATTGGGCCCCACATTCTCTTTATTTGCAAAAAGATCTATCTATTAAATGCAAGCATCAACATATATTAATACGCTGTACACGCCTAATTGCCTATAAATTAACCTCCGGGCTCCGGCAGTCGGCTGCTGTGGTGGAATAGATACACTCAAGAGTCTTATTTTAAACAGCCTATATAGTTTGGGCCGGGACAATTAATATAGGTAACATGAAGGTACAGTGGTACACTCTCGTTTTATAGCAGTATTTCGGACAGCCCACAGGTTTTGTGGTGTCAGGCGTTTGTGGCAGCATAATATGACGTACATAATAAAACATAGGTGCCAACACCTATGACACAGTCTCATTGTTTGTTCCTTTCAATAAAACACATACCTAATCACAAATCATAATATGTGTGTATAATATACATAAGTACATATATTGTACATATATAAAAGACTATGAAATGACCCAATTCTGTGTCGAGTTTATAATTAACAAAACGATTTTATCGAGGAACTTGTGGTTAATTATTAGACTCCATAGGGTCGCTTGCACGTCCTCATTCTGAGCATAATAGCAACGTTGACTTATTTTTTGTATTGAATAAAAATAATATTTATTAAATACCACACATTAAAAAAATAATAATATTACATACAAATAATTTTTTTTCGGATACAAAGTAAGAAAAAAGAAGTAGGTATTAAAAACCAGTGATTAATAAATAATAGGTATTATAAGAGAACGCTACACTCGCGTGGGTTGTCGTGGTCTTACAAATGTACAACATAGCAAACACTAGTTCATGCGGGAAAGAACCACTCAGGCTGTAGTCCAAGTTAGATAACTAAATGTCCACACTAGAAAGAAAAGAACACTGACTGGACAACGTTGTTTTTAGTTTTTCGATATCACAAATACGAAACAAGTTCTTGTTGTTTGAAAGTATATTATTATAGGCTATTGCGTTTCAAACTTGAATAACTTTTTTTTAAATTATAATAACAAAAAAATAAAAACAACGTTGTACAGTAAAATATGCGTTCTTCTTTTAAGTGTGAACACTCAGTTACTTAGCTTGGACTACAGCCCAAGTGGTTCTTACCCACGAAAATCGTTTTTACTATGTATTACATTTGTAATTTGGAGACAACACATTCGGGCGTAGTGTCCTCTCAATCATTAAACATTAGCAAGAACCACACGTAAGGCGCTGCACATGATCTGCTTTGTACTTAGACGGTCGTATGTACCCCAAATGCTGCAATTCATTAACAGCTCGCACAAATCGAGATCTAATACACAAACTTCTTAAGGAAAAAAAAAGTTTTCTAATGTATTATTAAATATTCATCGACCTACTGATGAAATCCATTCAATTCAAAAGCAATACCCATAAAATAATAATATATTATAAAAATAATTTTGTCAAATTAAAAATATTTAACTACCTATCTAAGCAGCAGGCTTTAGTACATTTAATAACTAAATATTATGATGGTTAAAATGTTGAATATAAAGAATAATGAAAAAACATCAACTCAATATATGTTAAGAAGTTTTACAGTAAGCACAGCTGACACTTCAAAAGTGCAAAACTCTATTCTATCAATATGAGTGCTAATCAGAAGCAGAGAAAAATATTTAAAAGAAAAATTATCAAATTATATAAACTTTGAACACTTGAATATGCAGATAATAGCAGCTTGGCTATGGTCTAGAAATGACAGAGTAAAACATGGTTTACTTGTATACAAATGTACCTCGTTGAGTTAATAAATCTAACAGTTATTAACTTAAATAAACTAAATATGATATGATTATAAATTTTTGTTAAAATAAGATTTTAGTAAGTATATGAATAAATAGCATACATAAAAATGTAGTTGGTAGATCACATTTTCCAGTAGATTAAATGTTAGGCTACAAATTCGTTGGTAGAACACATATTGGACCGGCCCCTAAATAATAAACATTAAATCTTAAAAATTTCAAATTTTTGGCGGAAACATCAAATAGATGTAATTTATGTAAGAGAGTTCAGACTATGGACTACAAATAAACTTGAGTAGCTTATAAGTTTTATAAATAAAACATGTCACGTCAGTAAAAACCAGTATACAGAGAATCATCAAAACTACATTAGATTAAAAGGATACTGTAATACTGGATCTATATCGTCATTATTGTCGTCGTCGTTTTGATCAGGACCAACAATTGAAATAAATTTCTAAAAAAAAAACCGATACTTTTTTAAAACATTAATTTGAAAGGTTTAATTAATATATATTATCAACTACCAATACCCTGAAACCTAGTCAATAATTATATTAAAACAATTTAATTAATAAGACTAAAGGTCCACACACTGGAGCGGCAAATTGTATCCGGACTCATTTTACCGCCACCGCTACTATTGCTGTGTGTGGCAACCTTTAATGAGGTTTTCAAAAATATTTTACTAATATATAGATGAAATAATATTTGAAAATGTAATGAAAAAAAATGTAAAATTAACTGCATTATTAGAATACATAATCTTAAGAATAAGTTACCTGTAACCAATCATATATATTAATCTGGTCAAACCTTGACTCTAAATGTAATTTGTATACAATAGATATATCTGGCATGGTTTTTAATATTTGTTCTGTAAATTCCAATTCACAGCAATCACACTGTAGACATAATATTTATTCTTTGAGTTTATGCAAATCATTTATGTATGAAGATTTCTTACATCTATATAATGTTGAGGATTGACAAATGCTGTATATTGAGCAGCTCTATCTTCTCCAACAATTTTGCGTCTAATAGACGGTAAATCATCAAATATTAACAATTCATTTAAGGGCATGGTTGTTGGAGGTACAAGAAATTGCTTTAATATTACTTCCGTTAAATGATCTAAAGTCTCTGAACGTGCTTTTTCAAACTCAGTCATTGGCCGGGTATCTTCATATTTTACATTGTCTATAAGTTTCTTTTATAAAAGATAAAATAATAACCATAAAAAATAATATAATTTAATAACTAATTAACTATGTTAAATTTAAAATTTTACTCTTTTAAATTGTGATCTTGATATAGCTTGTAAATTGTCTTTAGGTTTTTCTTGAGGTTTATCTTCTACAATAACTAAATTAATTAAATGGGACTCTTCTAAACGTTTTACATAGCTTTGAATTAATTTTAAAGCAGTTTTTGCCCGTTTATTATTATTTATATTCTTTAAAATATGAATTATCTAAATAATATAAAGAAAAGTACATAATATGTAAAAAAAAAATTACAATAGTATATAAAAGTATGAACATAAAAATTACCTGGTCAAATTTTGCAAGTAAATCATCTTTAGACAAAAATTTTAATAATTGTAAACAAATTTTGTATGATGCATTGTCAATTATGTGTTTCTTCATTCCAGTGCAATACATTTCTCTGAGCTAAGAACGTAACATTAATATACATTAAAAACAAATACAAAAACAGTTATAAATAAAATGTTATCAATTTATATACTTGAGTTCCTAATGGCGAATGTGGTAAGTCCGCCACTAAAATGTGTAAAACCCTTAGTCCAATATGAAAATCTTCAATACAAGCTTTCAATGCTCTAATTAATTGAAAAAATGTTTCCTGGAATTGTTATTGAAAATAAATGTTTACATAAATATATTGAATATTTGAACAATTATCTAAGAGATGTATACTTTAAAATTGTTGTCGATTTTTAATTTATAATTAGTTGAACGCAGTTTAGTAATTTCTTCTAGTGTTTTTTTATCTAAAGAATCAAATAAAGCTTCTTGTGCTGATTCATGAGCCACACAAATGCAATTAAGAGGCTTTAGATAAAAATGTTCTATGAGGCAAAACTGTAAGAATTGTTAATAGTAAAAATTGTAAATTATCAAGTTATCAAGTTTTATAAATATTACCTTGAGACTTTCTATAAACTGTTTAATAGAAAAATTATAATATAAAAATACTTCAGTCACATATTCCAAGATCCGCCCACCCAAGTAGAATGAACAGTCTGGCTTTAAAAATACCTAAATACAAATTATAAAAATAATTTTTTCATTTGAATTCTGTGGGTTAACAAATCATAGCATTTTTTCTACCATCAAATTAATAGTTTTTAATGAATATATATAAAAGTATACACATCTAGAATATACTCATGTATAATTGATAATAGTAATAATTTAATAATAACTGTACAACATTACTATTATTGTAATAAAACCATTAGTAACCAAGATTACCATGGTTAAAATAGGCGAATAATAATTATGGTATAACTTGATAAAAATATTAATAGATTATACCTGATCCATGATGTTATTTAAAAATACTACAGATGCTTCACTAACAAACATTTTCACTTTAAGTTTAGTGACCACGTGATGAGGTAAAGAATTGTGTAAGTTTGATATAGAAGTTGCAATACCAATAGCCAATACAATTGGAATTTCTTTTATATAGCAACTGTAAAACAAAAACAAAGTGTTTAAAATAATAGAAAAGTAAACAATAATATTATAAGTAATAATAATGAATAATTTAACAAAAAAACCTTAAAAGTAGGATGAAATTTTGTAAGACTGTTTGTTGACACATTTCATAATCTTTTACTAGAATTGCTATACGAGTTCCAGTTGGTTGATGACTAAACCATTCAATTAAAGTAGATATAGTACATTCAGATGGTTTAACAACTGAATTTAAACTTTTATCGATTTCTTCATCAGACTAAAATCCAATATTCATTTACTTAAATTTTATTTTTATAAATATACATATTATATTAAAGAATAATTGTAGTCATACATCGGAATCATCATTATTTGTGTTTAACAGTTGTGACACCATACTTATAACTGCATTTTTGACACTTGAAAAGTGCTCAGAAAATAGAGTTGCAACAATAACAGGTGGCTGAGATTTTTCTAAATCGGTTGCTAATAATCCAAATAGTGATTCATGATCTGGTAAATTCACCCCTATACAAATAAAAATACACTACTATAGAAAAACATATTAATAATTTAATTTTAAAAACTAAACCTGTAAGTAAACATGCTGTTGGAATATATTGATTTGTAGTGATGTTTGATGTTGTCAGGAAATCAACAGTGTCTGAAATAAACTTGGAGTATATTGATCCATTTAAATCCTATAACATTTCATACATGTGTGTTAATGTATTAGTTGTATATAATACCATTGATTATAAATACTATATAGTATTTAAATGTTAAATTATTTCAACAATAATTACATCAATTTTAGATTTAACATCATTCCAAATATCAGTGTACGTAGTATGCCATAACTCATCTTCTGATTTATTGGTTGTCAATTGTTTCTTGCTTTTGCTTTTTCTTTTGTTCTTTTCCTTGTTTGGTTTTTTAAACACAAAACATCCCTAAGCAATTAACAATCAAAATCATTATTTTTAACTTACTTATATAAAGGTAATTTATATATCAGCTATTGATAATATATCTAACAAATAAACAGTACTCTAAAATAAATACAGTTGAATTTCTAACATACCAATTATTGTCTTATAGTTTAAAAAATTTGAAACAATAATAAATGAAAATTGTTTGAGTTAAAGCTTATAGTTATGAATTTTCTTATATTGAAAAATAAATGTATAATCATACTATTATGATTTAGAATTTAAAAACATAACATTATGTCATTGTTATTACTTTTAGTTAGTGAAATCATATAATGCAAACATGCAAACTTATCAAGATAGATTCACTGATTTTATCGAAATCATTGGTGGTATTGTTAGGTTGATATAGGTGAGTACCATACTTACAGTTTCATATTCAAAAGTAAATATAAAAACTTACCTTGGACACAGAAATCGTAGAATCCATAGTGGTTACACAGTGCCTAACAGTTGAGTAGTACCGTTAACGTAATTCACTATTTTTAACAATCCGATTGCAACTGCTGTCTGCAGTTTCACTGTAGTAGTAAGTATTAACTATTTTAGTAAATAGTAAGTGCTGCAGCTGCTGCCAAATGCATCAAGTATTCAAGTAATCTAAAACCTAATCTGTAATAGAAGTACCACGGGACAATATATGAAATGAAAGTACTGACAACTGACTAACTAAATCTCACTGTCACTGTAACCGACTATACATATACAATATTGAGTGTTTAATGATCACGATTCAGATACCTATATCTTATATCGCGCTAATGGTTATTGAGAAATGAGTAATGACTATAATTGAGCAACAGAGTAAAAAACAAAAGTACTTAACTGAAAATAATGAATATTTATCTGAAAGGCGATAGCAGCATCCATGGCAGCATCTACTGAGTAAAAATACGCGGGAAATACATTTGATAATTTAACTACCACATACCAGGTAAGACATTATAAAATAGATAACGATGTAAAAATGGGTAACCACTATTAAAGATAAATCCATAGATAATAATATACAAGTTATAATATAAATTGTCTAATGTCTGTGTTGTATAATGTATTAAGTAGATACATTGACATATTGTGGATTAATCAGAAATCTGGGATATACCTGTTATTTTTTAGCGTGAAGTTGGCCATAGAAAATATTAAAATATGACCATAGGAGTTTGGAGTAGATACAGAAGTCAGAAATTGAGAAATATATAATAAATTAGACAATTAGTAAGTAAGAATGTTACTAATACGCATTAAAAATTTTAATGATATTACAAATAACACTACAATGAAACTCAACTCGCACAACTTACTGTGTTTACTATTTCCGTCTTCGAGACTTCGTGTAAATTTTGTTTATCCTTATCTTAACAATTTTACACTCGTAGTTTCATACCTAGGTAGTAGTACTCATACTAATCTCCGTAGTATCCGTATAAATACTCGTACATTAAACGGATTCTAAGTTCGTGGTTAAATAGCATTATTATCATATTTTAAGTTAGACAATTAAGTAATTAATAATTATTATTCATTAGTATGCATTATTTACTGACCAATGACTGTTAACTTTTACTATTATATATTCGTAATAACTATTATAGTTTTAGTTAACTCAAGTTATTAAGACGCATGTGCACACTGATAATTCTAGTTTATTTTCTCTAGTTTGGAATATTTCTATTAAGAAGATATCATGTGGCACGAAGCAAGAAAACAAGAGAAAAAAATCCGTGGCCTATTGGTCGACTATCAAAGGCGAGCTCAGCGACGAAAGGATTATTACGAAAAAATTGTGAGTGATTTTATTTCTTTTCCAAAACATATCAACAACAATTATTGTATCTTGTTTATTCTCAGAGAGCTGATCCTACACAATTTTTACAACTGCACGGTCGTCAATGTAAAATACACATTGATCCAGGTATTGCAATTGCCGCCAATAGTCCTGCTACTATGTAAGTATTTACTAATTTTTTTTTTCTTAGTTTTTGTTTTTTTCATAATTGGATCGAATGTATTTTTTTTACATTAGGATGCCCTGGCAAGGAAATGAAGAAATAATGATTGACCGATTTGATGCACGAGCTCATTTAGATTTTATTAGAGAACCTAGGAAAGATGATGACGATGAACAAATGTCTTATGAAGAACGTCATTTAAACTATGAACGTTATCGTATTCTCGTTCAAAACGAGTTCTTGACCAGTAATATTTTATCAAGTCGTCTATTATCATTTAATTTTAATCATTTATTTTTAAAATTTTAGTTTCTGAAAGTAAATTTTTACACCAACTCTATCTGGAAGAGAAATTTGGCCCTGTAACTAAAACAGATGCAGATGATGCTAAAAAAAAATCTACTGCTAATGCTGCTATCCCATATAAATATAGCGATGAAGACACAATTCAAACTGATGATTCCAGAAAATATTTGGATATAAAACCTAAAAATGATGGTTCTGATGAATCAGATGAGGAGAGCGAAGTTGATTTTGGTAAAATTTTGTTTAAAAAATAAAATAGAATATAAATTGTAATTTAATAGCTTTATTTTGCTTCAAAGATTTATCAATTGATGTTAGCAAAATTGGTACTGACCAAGCAAATGAGTTGAACACTACTGCGCATGGTTTTGGCATGACAACTAATGATTTTTATAGTTTTCTTAATAATGATTTGGAAGAGGCTGAAAACATTCAATTAGCTCGTTTAGCTGAAGAAGAAAAAGCTATGTTTGCTGTAAGTTTTCATATTCAAATTAATAATTATTATAATTGTAAGCTTTTTAGTATTGAATCTTTTTTATTTGTCTGTTTTTTCCTGGAAATGTTCTAAGTATTTATATTAAAACAAAACGGTTTAAAGTAAAAATGATCAATGGAATTGTATTCATTAAATCAAATTTCAAAATCTTATTACTTCAAACAATTTTAAATTTTGTTCTTAGGGACGGCGATCCAGAAGAGAACGTAGAGCTTTTCGGTTAAAAGCTTTAGAAGGCAAAGCATTAAGTCCACTAAGGTATTTAATTTTAAATTTGGATTTATTATGTTATTGCAACAGTTACAATTACAGCTATAAATTATTTGTAATTACTTTTTTTAGTTATGCAACTAGGAAGAGTCCCAGTTATACTGATTTTGATCAACTATCATCAATGATGACATCTCGTTCACCCACTCCTGAAAACTCAGGCCAAGTAACTTATATAACTAGTTTTGGTGATGAAGAGCCTACGACCAATGACAAATCAAAAACAAGTACAAAGTAAAAACAGTGATTTACCTACTTATTTGTTTTTATTAATTTGTATGTTATAATATATTTAAATTAACATTGTATCCACAAAATGTTTTTGTTTTAACAAACAATGTGTATTAATTATTTAAGTTAATATTTATCATTTGTATTCATAGGTCTAAAACTTCTAAAAATCATTCAAGAAAGAAACGGAGCTCTCGTTCAAGATCCCCCCGTCGAAAATCTAGATCATTATCTAAGGGTCATAGTCGTCGACATAGATCGCGAAGTCGAAATAAATCGGTGTCTCCTATCAGGTTCAGATATTTTTGTTTATAATAATTTAATGAATAATGTAAAATTAACTCTCAATTAGATGTCACTGTTAATAAGATAGTGTTGATCAGACAATTAAATCATAATGGTTGCTATATTTTTAACAGCAACAATATGTAGATCATAAATAACTATGCATTGTGTAACTGTTCTATTACATCTTATATCATGTACATCATAAGTTATAACCAATTTCCTTTATTACTAATTGTTAGGTTGATTAAAATTAAATTTATATGTATTTTGTAATTTTATGTTTTTAAATGAATAGGAACAACACACAGTTGCCAGCTGCTCAAAAACCACCGCCTGTTCAACGGTAAAAATATTAATTCATTGGAACCCATATACCTTAAATAGTATTGTCATTGGTTTTTTTTATGCACATAGATATTATGGTCGTAGAGGAAATGATTCATCATCAGAATTGAGTATTTCTGATGATGATGATAAAGATAAAAATACAAATAACGTTAAACCTCCGTAAGCTGATATGTTCTTTTAAAAATACATACTAATTTTTATTGAAAATGTATTATATTTCAGATTACCAGATCTCAGTCTTTCTTCTTCCAGCAAAAAAGTCAGTAATTTGTTAATATATCGCAAGAGTACATTAGCATGTTGCGAATAAAAATAAATCAGAATTCTAGGGGATTATGAATTTTAAAACAAATGAAAATATATAATAATAAATAATCTCTTTGATATGAATTTAAGTTTGTAGATTTAGATGTAATTGTAACATAATATGTTTACAGCAAGGCCCAAGTGACAGCAAACCAACTCCACAAGAATTAATGAAACGAAAAATGAAAGTTTTGCTAAACAAACAATGTCAGTAGTATTACTATTAGTTCACTTTTATTGTGAAGAAGTTGCTTTTAAAGTCAACATTTTAATATATACATTTACTATTTGTAAATTTTAATAAATGATTATTATTTTATTTCCTAATATATTATACATTTATTTGGTTATTAGACAAAGCGGATAAAAAAGCACAAAGAGAACGAGAACTAAAAATGGAAAGAGAGCAAATTGAACGAGAAGAAGAAATCAAAGAGTTGTCATTAAAAATGAGAAGAAAGTATGTATTATACTTTTATTCAATATTTATTTATTTTGTTTATTATTAACTTATTTTAGAAGACGGCAGTTACGTCATCCTGAAAATAGTTCTTCATCATCTCGATCTAAATCGCGTTCAAAATCTAGTAGTTCTAGTAGTTCAAGTTCAAGTTCGAACTATTCTAGGTATACTGTAGTATAAATTGTTATTGTTAATTTTCATATTCTAATATATATTAATTTTTAGGTATCGAAGTCGTAGACGTAGATCTAGATCAAGAAGTGGTGGACGTAGATCTAGATCAAGAAGTGGTGGACATAGATCTAGATCAAGGAGTGGTGGACGTCGGAGGTCTAAAAGTAGTGATAGACGTCGTCGTTCTAGAAGTGATGATAAGAGATGGTCTAGAAGGAGTGAAGAACGAGATAGATATAGAAGAGATGATAGACGAGATTATGATCGTAGAGATGATTATCGTTCTCGTCGTAGTCCCGAAAGAAGAGATAGAAGGGTAAATAGAAGAGACAGTCCAAGTAGAAAGGAAATAAAACAAAGGGAGAGCCCCATTAAAAAAGAAATTAAACAGCAGAGGGAAAGTCCAGTTAGGAAAGAAATTAAGCAAAGGGAAATTTCAGATCGTATTAAAAAGGAAAATGTGGTTCGTCCAATTGTCAAAATAACATATGAAGCAAGTCCAAAACGCTATGTGTCAAGTACCAAAGTACAATCCAATTTAAAGTGAGTATAGTCTAAACTCTAGTCAATCATTTTTACTATTACATTAAGACTAAAATGAACAATCATGTAAGTTGACTAGAACTTTAAATTCTTATAAATAGAGCTGAGGGTTTCTTGCATTTGCATATTTGTTTTGTATAATTGTTAAAAAGGCCAGCTAGATTACAAATGTAATGTTACAATGAATACAAATCTGTGACTTTTTACACATATTTAGCTATAGCTTTTTTTGACATATTACAATGAAAACTCATTATAACGAAAAACCATACTACGTAAACATTACATAAAGTAAAGTAAATTTATCCCAAAACATGAGACAAATCCATAAAAAAATACCAAAAAAATAGACAGAGTAAACAAGTTCAAATAATGACAGGCTATTTTAAATAATTGTATAAAATGTATTAATAATTTAATATAATTTAATAAAATAATAAAAATGTAATTAACTACTTATGTAATGTAAAAATAATGATATGTATGGTAAATAATTATACATTGATACATACCTTAATACATAAATATTAAAAATTGTTTTTTTTAAGCCCACTCTATTACGGAAAATTTCTGTGACAATTTCACTTGGTCCTTTCAGGTTCGTTATAGAGAGTTCAGGTTTATTTTTGCAGTTTTATTGATAATTTTTATCAAAATGATTATCTGTTTATTCTGTTATTTGAAGGCAATCATTCATCAATCAATCAATGTAATAGTATTTTACCTAACCAATAAAAAAAACAATTTTATATTTTTAATGCTATTTATTTTTGAAAAAATCAAAGCACTTTTTATAGGGTTTTCAAGTGAGTAAGTGATTGCATGTATGATGCGTGTGATTACTTTCCATGGCTATAAGTCCTCTGCTCTAATTATAAATATTAGTATCTTTACATTAAAGTTACAGGTTATGAAATTAAAAAATTGTGTGTTGTCGGTTTAAAAAGGTAACAAACCCTTAGAAATTAAATCAATAATTCTTTAAAAAAAACACAAAAATTGATTGTGACAATGATCTTAAAATAATCATTCAATATGTTTTTTTTTTTTTGTTAAAATAGTTTTGTATAAAATAAATAGGTAATAATTATTATTATCCCATTATATTTATTAATTGTAGTACTAATGTGTATAGCACATCTGTCAATTAATTTCAACACTCCCTATTTATAAATTATTAGAATACATTTTATTTACAAAATTTTATTTTTTTCAGGCCACTTGTAGATTATGATTGAGTGCTGGATGTGAGTTTAAAGGTTATTTATCAGGATTAAAAGTAATCAATAATATTTAAATTCTTGTAAAATGTTGGTCTTATAGATTTTGTTAAGCAAGGATATTAACTCTTGATCTAATTATAACTTTTATATAAAAATATGTATCATTATTTATATTATTATAACTTTTTAAATAAGACTATTCAAGTTTTTTTTTTCAAATTCTATAAAAGCATAGACTTCTTAAGTCATGTCTCAACAACAACAACAACAACAACAAATTTAGACCATTGATAAATGGTCTATATTAGTATATGGTCTAAGTATATTTTATAATACCATAATATTATGTTACCGCGAATGATGATAATTAGACACTGTTGAGAATTTCTAAGCCATTATGAAATTGGCTGTTTAATGTCTAAACTATAAATGAATCAAAGGAATTATATTAAGATTTATAAAAATATAAATATTGACTAGGCACTATCATTAAGAGAACTTATACCCACATGTGTTGTCTGCGTCTTACAAGAGCATAACGTATCAAATTTTACCTTCAGCAGATAACGTTTAGCTCTGTCACTTTAAAAATTAGAGATAATTGACCTCTTATTAAAACTAAAGGTAAGATTATTATGGAATGCATCTCGTGGGCTTTTTATTACATTTTAATTTTAAAACGAGTTATGAGTATTTTAAAATTATAAATTGTTTGTACATCTCACAACTGTAAAATACTCACAACTCTCTTTAAAATTAAAATATAATAAAAAGCCCATGAAATGCCCTCTGTAATAATTTTACCTTTAGTCTTAATAGGAGGTCTATTCACACTAATTTTAAAGTGATAGAGCTAAACTTGGTCTGCTGAACGTACAATTTGATAAGTTACACTCTTGTAAGACAGAGACGACACACACGAGTATAATATCCTGTTAATGTCTAATGCTCTTTAAACAATGTGGTAATAGAAAAATATTTATACTACTAAATTAATTATCATTTAATTGTAATTACATATTTATGATTAGCATGCAGTGATCAAAGTGGAGGGATGTCTTTCATCATTTATATACTTCTCATGTATAGCTTAACAGTCAAATAAAATAAGTGAAGGGATGGAAAATATGAATTTTAAAAAGTGGAGAGATGCCATACCACTATATCAATCTCCCCCCCCCCCCCACTTTGACCACTGTTGCATGACTGTAGTCTAGTGATTCTATTTTAACCCACTTCCCAGACAGCAGTTATCTTCTTTTGTTGAGCATGTTTTAAAATAGATTTAAGTTTAAAACAAACTGTATGTCATGTAAAAGTGTTTAGGTAGTAACAAATGTTATAATATCATAGATGTGCCTGCAGAACAAATTATTTGAGCCCAGACTATTTCAATGAAGATTTAAATATTATAAAAAATCTGGAGAAAAGTTCATACAACTTACTAGTTACCATATAATATATTGCCTATGTCAAATTACTGCTATATTGCAATAACTAATAAACAATGCATATTTTTAATCATTGGCCAACAACTCTAGACATTTTAAACATTTCATAGGAAACTTAGTTTTTTCCTAAATTATTATTATTACTGGTAACAAGTATATTAAAAAAAAACTTTTAAATTGAATTGTAAATAATAATTTATTTTAAATTGTGACAATTGTGTCCATTAAAAGCATTAACCAATAAGAGAAAAAAAATTAACAGTTTATTATTGGTCATCTATAGTGTTGTATTTTAAAATATTTACAAACAAAATGTAGAGATTTAAAGTTTTTACTGCAAAAAGTTTATATTATTCTTCAATAGTTATACACAAATATTATATTAATGCGTATTTAATAAGTATTTGACAATTATAAAAATAAATGTATGTAAATACATAATTTAAAAGACATGAAGAAATATTATCTATAGTTTAGATCAGAGTTTCTCAAACTATGGTGCGCGTACCACTAGTGGAACGCGGAAGACTACATGTCGATACGCGAAAGACCACACAGTAATAGAACGAAGATTAAATAAATGAATAAATTACTAAAAAATCATGATATGAAAAACAAGGTAAGTCGTAACTTTTTGACTGTCAGATTTTTCGGTAAGCCCGTGACGTAGTGAAGTATATAGAAATGATAATTTAATGAAGATATAATAAAACAGATAAGCAAAATGACGTCTTGCCAGGATTTGAACCATATCTATACTTTTGTGATCATACCATATTATTGTTTATATCATGAAAAAAAGGTTGTAAGGAAAGGGACTTGTAATTGACTCAAAATCATGTTGATACCAACCTGTTGGCCACCTCTCTTCTAAACAAAATATTAAAAAATGTATCAATTGAGTAATTATTATGTTAAGATTGTTTTGTTGAAGATATTAATATATTGAATATCGATTAGTTGTATTTAATAATAGTCATGTTAAACTATTTTCTATTTAAAAACAAATTGTTATTTATTCTATTAAATTGGGTAGCTTACGAGCTCTGTTTTAGGAATAATATGCACGTTAGTAATTATTTTACTTAGATTTTAGAAAAAAAAAATTGATTTCATTGATGCACATTCAGACAAAGTAATTTTTTAATTACTAATTGACAAATATGAGTAGATATTTTTATTCACCCCAAATCGAATATGTACCTTCTATAGATATACATTCACATCAACTAAAACAATGGATAATAATTAATAATATAATTTATACAAAATATAACCCAAATCAAATAAAAATTAAATTAAAACAGTCAACATATCAGGCTGTGAAAATATGTGAACTATATATATTTTACGTTATCCTCCCAATTGAGTCCAACTATAGGATGATGGCTGATATGCGGCGTGTTCATAGTCTTGACCAGAACTGTTAATGACTACACACTTTTTATGATTTACTTGTGGCTTAACGAAATAACAAGCTGTGCATTGACATCGGTTCACCGGTTCTCTTTGGCCTCCGTACTGAGACAACCAATCGTCAGATGTTGTTGCATTATAATTCTCTTGGTAGGAAAAGTTCAAGCTACTTTCTACGTTAAAAAAAACAATAATACATTAAATATTAAATATAATTCTTGTATGAGAGTGTATCATACCATATCCAAGTGCAGGCTGATAAACATCTTGGTGTTCTCTTCTATCCTTTTCCTCAACTTTGACTTTAGTGTCTTTAAACGCTTTGGCAAATGGATTATATTTGATTTTAAGTTTAGTCACCTAAAGAAAAAATGTTTCCATGTGTAGTCATTTAAAAAATTTCCGACATGATTTTCTACAACTAACAATCATATGCATATTATTAAAGGTAATAGGTAGGTTTGCAACTAATCCGATATGTACATATAGCCATCACTAGACATTCAATATATGGGTACCTAATAAGTAATATTGCACAAAATCATAAACCCCTTTATGTTTTAGAAATTTCTGTAAAATAATAATACATTTTATTTATTTGTTTAACAAACAAAATCCTTAATTAGGTCATTTGTTATGGAGCTATCAATAAACCTTATGGTATCCAAATTATTAATAAAATTATATTAAATAATGACACGAAAATAAAAGAGTGATGAAGTCTCCATATGGAAGTACTTAATATAATAGCCAATAGGTAAGGTATTATTGTACTCTTGTATTAATATATTAAAATTACATTTTCGGATAGGTATCAATATTTAATAAGGTACCTAAGCCAATATTCTTTACTATTTAATACCTACTGGCTTCTATACTACTATTTGATACAATGAATAAGTACCTTTACATGCATTCTAATTAAATTACTAATGGACTTTTTAATTTTCGGTACCTAGGTACTACTAGGTTTATCTGGTTGTCTAGTACTCAAATATTCAAATAAGGTGAAAAGTTTTAATTTGTTGATGTTACCTCTTCGTTTTGATATGCCGTGACTGCCATAAACCTGGTCTGCGGCATCGCAAAAATTTGTACGTCATCCGGATCTCCAACTTTGACTATATGAAGTTTGGTCTCATATTGGTGTAACGAATTTAAGTGAGTCTATAAAATACAAAGCATATTAGTATGTCATATCTATTAGTCAATTCATTTTAGGCTGAGTTTTTAACTCCACTTCAAAATATGAAATAGGTACCTAACAAGTTGTGTTTTTTTATGCAATCGGGGCCGGCTTGAAGGCCGTTCGAGCTTTGCAAAAATAAATTATCTAGTACATAGTTCGAGACGTATTCATTTATAATGAATAATGAATCATATTCATTGATAAGATTGAAGTCTTATTACTGTCTCTGAGAGTCCGAGGCCCCAGAGTAACACGCAACACCCACTAAATAGGCCCCTCAAAGACTCAAAAGCGTTTCGTACATATAGCCTTGATATTCAAAATATTTATTTAATAATGTTATGTAATAATTTAACTTAAATTTATTAATTTTTAACTATAAAACACTTAAACAAATATAATTTTAAATTTTTGTGATCCCGGTCAAGATCAGAAAAAAACCCAGTAAACATGCCAAGGCTATACAAGACGTCAAACTTGGATACAAACAACCTATGCTTATGTGGAATGAAATTTTAAATTATTTGTATTATGCAAAAAATTAAAATTGATAAATGTCCAAAGATGAAAAAAAAATATTTACGACTGAGATGAGATGATACCCGACGTATGTTCTTAGAATTTCGATTAAATAGATACATCAGTACATTACACATTTATGTCTTACTAGTGATAGGTACCTATATTTAACTAGTAATTAAGTAGGTACCTACAAACTAGAAGATTTTTCACTTTTCAACTCTATAAATTATAATACGTGTAGATGTAGGTAGCGGCAATGCGACATACCTGTCCCGGGTTATCCGGTCTGTTGGTGAGTTTGATTTTAGCAAATGAAATTGGTTGATCCATCCAATGTTTGCCAAAATTTGGTGATTCTGGGTGTTTATAAAATGGATTCTTTGTGGCTGGGTCCGACGTGGTAGTCGGAGACCATTCACTGTTAATGTACTTCCATCGTTGACCAACCACTTGCACAAACTCCAAAAATACAGTGTACATGTCTCCTGGACATAATCCGGTAACTTGCGTTTTGATCACCGGAAACATTCTCCTAATATACAGTTGTAAGTTATTTTTTTAGATCTTAGATTATGTTTAGGTTCAACCTCGCTGCAAATAGGTCGACCAGTTTTTTGGGAAAGATAAATAAAGAAACGTAGGGCATAGCCCATCCCCGACAAATAAAAATTATTATTTACATTGAATATCTATCCATTATTAAGCAATAATTAAGTAAAAACAGATGACTATTCAATTTTATTTCTTGAGTACAATTTAAAAAATTGTAGAAAAAAATAATATTTACCTACTTAGTGCCTACTTATACTTGATATGGACTTGTGAGACTTGGTTGAGTTTTGAGTATAAGTCTCCCTTTATTTTCCTAAGCTTCTCTGAAACCTTATACATTATTGATCGATAGGTTTTGTAGGTTCTAGTTGAAATAGGTACGAGTAGGTAGGT
The DNA here is from genome assembly GCF_001856785.1 of Myzus persicae. Lineage (NCBI taxonomy): Eukaryota > Metazoa > Arthropoda > Insecta > Hemiptera > Aphididae > Myzus > Myzus persicae. Next base: position 606,041 of record NW_019104211.1, read on the forward strand.
ATAGGTACGAAATATTTTCGAATAAATAATAAAATCAAAAAGTAATTTTTTTATCATATAGTATAAAATAGACATATCTTAAATAAAATTGTTTGGTTACCTATTTATGATGTTTATTTTTAGGTCATATTTTTTTGTATATGCGTGCTTTAAAATATTACAGAATTCGTCCAAATGATCAAATCACAATGTTGTGAATTTTTACAAACAGATATTATGAATCGTCTAACATACACAATTTATTTTTAGGTAAATAAATACCAAATACCTATAGCATTGCAATAGCATTAATGTTAATTTAGAGTTTAGACATTTAGTACCTACATAATATTATTATTTTATTTTCCGGCAAATTTAGAACGGTTCGAATGATAAGACTATAGGTAGGTAGGTAAGTACAGTAGATATAAATAATTATAATAACACAATTGTATTATATGTACCTATTAATTATGACTGCTAATTATTACGTGTTTTTTTAAGTTAATTTATAAAAAAAAAAAAAACAATATAATAATGTGTAAATATTTAGAACTGTTGCAAATAATTTATAAATATTACAATGGACTCACCTTCCTGTTTTTGTGACAATCATTTCATTGTTGATCGCTAAGAATTCGGACCAAAGTTGAGCATCCAACAATCTTGATCGCACTGGATGCCTTTTGCCCCAAGTCAAGTTCTGTAATTCGGAAGAAGTCATTTCTCTCGTATTCATATTCATTTTTTGTTTTGTTTTTTGTTTTCTCGATACAAACACAATTGGACCAAGAAATATTCAATACACGAAAACACAATTAACAGGTAACGCACATTTTTGTTTCTCACATTAGTGTTGTCTCGTTCACACCTGAGTGCCCAGTGACTGGGCAGGTAAAATTTTAGAAATTTTCGAACGGTCCCGCCGACAGAAATGACTCGATGGTCAGTAGGTGGAGACTTCTTTTATTTTATTGCACCCATTATAGTACATTATACCAATTGTTTGTTGTAAACGCGTGCGTTTTATTGTTGTGTGAAAAGAGATATATTATTATTCCTCATCAATGGGTACCGCTTGAATATAATATATCCTTTGGGCCTGTGAATATTGTGATCAATTTACACCTTAAACATTACTAAGAATCGTGATACTTAAATTAACACTAATGTAATAATTTTTATAAATATTTTTTTCTTTTAATAAATATCTGCGTTTTAATAAAATTACTTGATTATTATTATTAATTATCTTATGCAGCTACAAGGACGATCTATACCTATATAATATATAATTTTCCGTTCAGAAGATTATTTTTTAAATTTAATATAATATAATATAATATCTATAACTTACTATAAAATGCAACCATACACCGATGACTACAGACCGGATTTGTATGTTCTACAATAATAAGGACAAATAAGATGTTTTCTGTTTGATTTATCATAATAAATATAATTTACCAACACATTATAAGTTTTAGGTAATATAATAAATTTACAAAAATAATTATTATTTATTATGGTTTATGTTTTACAACAACAATAATATGAATTTCTATCAATGAATGGTCACTTCACACAAGCCATCTGCCTGGATTATTGTACCTTTAATTTTATTTTTTTTTCTAATTTATCTGATATTCTGATGAATCACTTTTGCTTATTGTAAAAAAATAATACTTTACAGATTGTACAATTACTAGGTTAAAAATTTAAAAAACGACAATTAAAATGAGCAACTCAATACTCATTTGAAGGAAGTCACAAAGTTCTACGTTCATTATTCAGTCTTTTGAATAGTTATATAAAATGAAATTATAAGTATAGTAACATACTAACATATCAATATTTTAAAGAAGTATGTATTTTTAAGCAAAATAAAATGTTTCATAATTATATATACATTTGTTGTGAAATTAGACGTCGAGAACCCTAACCGGCCTAACCCAAACCATACTGCATAGGCACATAGCCGGAATAAAAATATTTAAAAACCATAGATATTGTAATAACATACTGATCTTTGAATGTACTTATAGATACATAATACATAATAGGTATATTCTACTAAAAAAGTTGTGTCTATTGGTTTTTTACATAAACGCAGCGGTATTATGGTATGCAGTAATACAGTACCTACTACCTAATACAGTATACATCTTCACATTTTGTTTAGTCTTTGTTGTTTGTAATCCATCAATTTATGTCACATAACCCGATAACTGATAATTGAGATTTAATAAACATCTGAAGGTAATTTAAAATATTCTACATACTTAATAGAGTATATACTACCGTAAGAAATTGTTTCAATACCGTGAAAACGAAATTAATTATTATTTCAATCCTTTCTGGGAATCAGTTGTAAATTGCAATGCATTCTTAGAAAGTCATGTTATTAAAACGAATAGGTACACATTTTTCATATTATATTATATTATGTAAGTATATAAAATATGTATATATTCTAAAATCAATTATTTCGTTATGTCATTCTATGTAGGTAATAATGGACCTTGTAATATCATTTACCTACTATGTTACAGCATTTTAATTTTATTATGTTTGTTTTTACATTTAATTTTTGTTTCTAAACACATACAATAAAATATAACTTATAATATATTCGTAATGACCCACTCAAATTGGAGAATAAGCGTCTACCTGCTTCAATAATCGACCACTAATCTACTCTAAGGTATTAGCGCAGAAAAATATATTGTTGTAATAGAAAATATTATTTTCTAATAGGACACCTTATTCGACTGAGTATTGTATAGTTATTGATTTCATTATTTCAAATTATATAACACTATTTAATCATTACAGCAAGAACCAAAAAAATATAATTTAAAAAAAGATACTTTCCCACCTAATACCATAATATTGCTCTTTACATATTATTTTCTTGTATAGATTGATTTGAGGGTAATAGGCAAAAAATACCAAGGAAAAAAAGAACAATTTAAAAAAAAAAACTTAAAATTTGATACTAATTGATTAGTTATGAAAATTAAAATAACACATACATTTTTTATTAATGTGTAATAGTGATCACTTATTATGCACATGTTTAAACATTTAAAATATATTTTTCAAAAAAAATATTACAAATAACTACCTATTACAAAAAATGTTACCTATGTAAAGATGAAGAATGAAAGATATTATAAATTTTATTTTTCGCATCATTTTATAAAATAAAAACAACAAGATTTTCTAAAGAAATACATTTTTTTTATCTCAATATTTTAAATATTTAATTAAATAAACATTTTTCTTAAGAAGATTGAATACCGACTGTTTTTATTGAGTTCAATACAAGCAATTTTGAGGTACATTCTGGCCGTGGCCCGTGTAAATGTGTGTGTAGTAAGTGATCACGTTACATACTAATTGCAAATATACGTATTTTTTTTAATTTTCATAATCAATAATTAATGTATTTTAAATTTTTACAAATTGTTCTTTTTTTTCTTGGTCTTTTTTTCCTGGATTCGATTTGGGTATTTTCTGGTAATGAGTACCTAAGTAAGTTTAGTACCTTTCTGACTGAAATGTGAGTATTTTATCAATTATTTTGTAAACACAACTGAAAAGGCTCAAGATGAACAATTAATAATAGTCTTTCACAACTCGCCTTGGAAATAAATCCTATCTACATAGGAACATTATGTATGTACGTCATGATAATATGCACATCATACACGCACACTCCTTTGTTCCCCGCCGGGCCGCCCCATTAAATATCAGCAAAGCCCGTGTTCTAAGGAACTTGCGTTGCAGGATATATTCACCCCTACCTCTGTCTACGAACAATAACCACAATAACTGCCAGGATGACTCCTGCAGGATACAACAGTCTTCGCAGCCCGGCGTATATCCTATACCTTTTAGTAAGGTGCTTATACATGCACATGCGTGAGTACGTGTGCGCACACATACCCCACGTGTGGTCCAATCGTTTATCCTTTATGTACGGGATTATGTGTTATTGTATCTGTTATATTATTATACTATTATTATATGTATACAAACGTCCCCCGACCACGGACTAAAACGTAGTATAAAGTAATTACACAAGACGTCAGTTCCTTTTGTCGGCAGGTGCATCTCTGTCCTCTGTGTACACGAAAATAAGAAATGATTCATAAATGCGTTGCGGGTACGCATGTATCATACTATGTACACGCGACCATAAAACCATAAACGTTGCCACATATGAAAACACGACTTAAAACTGTATAGGTACGACGGCTACTATACCACCATCCATCAGTATGTACAGAGTATACAGAACACACACAGCACAGTTCGACGTATTATTGCATTAGGTACATCTATATATAGCTGGCACTGCAATAAGTAAAGATATATATATGGATATATATAAGTAGAATAGTAGATATAGTTGGCTGGATAAATAATAAGCACATAAAGCCAAACGCCCCAAACATAATAGTATATAATATGAAGACTTTGCGAACCACAAGCCCACGGGCACTGAATATTACGAGGAATATTATTATTTGTAATTATATTAGGCTGGTATCATCGCGAACATAATATGTCGCAGAATCAATACGAAAACAATTCAAAAACAAAAAAGTTTTTGTATTTAAGAATAAAAATTTAAAAACCACGAGATGGAAAAAATTCAGAAATGTTTTTTTTGAGATAACCCCGGATATCAGAGAATGATTTTCGTAACAGTGACTTTTTTTAAAAACACTGTACCTATAGTAGTGTAGCCACTATAGTCTGTACCTACTCTATAGCCTATAATCTATATGATGCACATATATGTTTATATTATGGAGCCATAATATTTACTATATAATTGTTTCCGATGGTATTTCAGTGGGCATACGTTTCTCATTACAATTTAAAATATAATATATAATACACATTTAAAATACATTACTTTCAAAGCAAACACTGAAATGGGCCAATATGTGCACAGTCACACATAGTACAAAAAATTGGGGTGAATCCACCCAAAAAAAATTCCCAGTATCTATAACATATAAATATCCAGTAATAAATATACTTATGGGTGACCGGGAATGACCCAAATCACAATGAACTAAAACTAAAAAACTTAAAAAAAACTTATCAAAACTACAACTTTTGCCACTAAAAATTTACAAAAAATTAAAATATAATAATAAATTATATACATATAGAACCAACTTCTTCTATTTGTTTGTACCATGGGCCATGGGGTGTGTAACTTAACCGAACTAAAAAAATATGTTTTTAAAAGATCCATTGCAGTGTAGGTCATTTTTAAGTCCAGACGAAGTTAGTGACCTTTGTGAATGAATTTTTGAATTATATGTAAAAAAACGATAAATTAACAACAGATTTGGACGATTTTATTTGTGAAGATGCGAGGTTTCCTCCGCATGTCATTATTTTAGTTATATTATATAGCACATTGTCCACATAAGCGTTCATAAGCGATAATACGAACAGCAAATGTCGTCGAATCTTTTCATTCACGTTTAAAATATTTTATTTTTGAATATGCCACACCTAAACATCCAAACATCCTCAATATTTGAATTTGAAGTACAAACAAATATTTACATTACAATTAAAAAATTTTAACATAGGTACACCGTACTACCGTAGAACATAGAAGGCCGTGAAAGTATGAAATACATTTTAATTAGAAAGTATTATATTCAAAATTAATAAATTATAGAAATACGAAGGAGAAAAGGATAAGTTTGATTTTGTACAAACTATATCATATTACTTTAAAAAATAGTTGTTTTTGAGTTTTTGACTGTTTTTGACTGTTATTGATTATTTATTATAAATTGAATGTAAAAGTTTATAGATACAATTTCATATTATGTATTTTTATGTTATTTAATGATTATGGAATTTAAATAATATGTGACTCACATTAAATTGAATTAAAACTAACTAATAAAATGTATTATATGTAATATAAATTAATTAATTAATACTATTAGAATCACGGAACAAAACCATGAAAAGAAAACCAAAGATAAAAAAAAATATGGACCCATATCGTTCAAGCTAAGTTCAGTGTGATAATTGATGTGTCGAAATAAAAAAAGGATTATATTAATATTCTTATTAATACACTTAAATACGTTTTAAGAACTTAAACACTACTGAAATAATTATAGAATAAAATAATTCATGCATAGCTATCAATAAGAATGGGGATTGTTAAAAAAAATACTTTTAAAAATTAATTAACTGTGTTTTTTTTTTAAAAAAATTAAGGTAATTTCTAAATGTTGACATTTTCTCTATTTCCAAACGTATAATGATAATGGACGTTATATTGGGAATAATGGAAAATTCGCATCTTTTGGCCCTGAGAAATATTGTCACAATTCAATTTTATAATAATAGGTATTTTTACTTTATAACCAAAATAGAATTTATAGTTCTACTCGGACTTCGTAAACGCATTTTGTCTATGTGGTACACTCGTACGTGTGTAAGACGGAGACAACACACGCGGGTGTGAGGTCCTCATAAGATCGTGATTCGTGGCTTATACCCGCAAGCATACAATTACACACATTTGCGTGTAATTAAAATTACACGGTGCATTAAAATTAAAGACCTGATAAATCACGTTAAAAATATGTTAAAATTACAATGAAAAATACATTAATGTTACATATTAAAAACATTTAATATTATATAAAACTGTATAAGTTCCTATCCGAGAGAAATAATTAAATGTTCGCACACGACAAAATGTATCAAAACGTTTTAGCTGTTATTATATTTATACAAACATTACCTATTTGTATTTATTTTTTTAATATCTGAATAAATTATTATGGGATATTAAATTAATATCCGATAATTTATTTATGCAACAGCTAACAGACCGCGGTCCGCGGGGCCCTTTCAATGCGCGAGGACCTGTGCCGGCTCTGATTATACATTTTGACTTATTTAGACTGTTAAGATAATACAGGCTCACGTGCATCACTTTGCTAACGAAGCTAGCCCAAATCCAATTACGAGTATCACAATAGAAACGACAAAAAATGGTGTACAGTAAAATAGAAATTCAACTAAAACAAATAAGGGAAGATTGTGATAATGGTATACGGAATATTGAAAACTTTTTAAATACCATCTGTTATATCATAAGGCATAAGATATCGATAACTCTTATTCTTTATTATTATTTTTACTTTAATCGCCTTATCAAATTATCGATCTTACAGTTATTTTAAACTTATAACTTATTATGACATATATTATAAACCAAGCGAAATTCAATAAATAATATACATATTTATATATTTTAATTTGTGATATAATATCATACAATTATCTTGACTTTTTCCTGTTATTTCCTATTATTTATTGATGCAAGTACGAGTCAAAGGATACCAGGTAAATTAGATTATTTATCTAATTAATGTTTAATTAGAAAGTTAGAACTTATATCTAATGAAATATGACGTAATATAGTAAAATATAACATTTTGGTTTTCATTTTTTATCTTTTTTTCCGTCTACCATCTTTACAGACAGATATTCTAGTGGTAGAATATGTCTCTTATCTCTATATTAATATAATTTTTTAATTTTTAATATATACATATCATTTTTTATATGGGAGGAATGAATACGTCTTTTTTTTATAACACAACACCGTACTCTTTATTGTTTATTGGATTAGTAAAGGAATTGGGTGCCCCGTTGTCGAATATATTACAAAAAATTAGTTATCTCATAAAGTGAGTAGTTATTTAGTTATTACAAAAAATAAATAGAATGTAAGATAGAAATAATTACTTAACAAAATCAAAAGACCCAACTTATCTTGTTTTTAATTTATTTGAACTTGAAATGTCGTGGTAAAAGCCGAGATCACGAGGCCGAAGGTGTCGCGATGTGGGTGGAGCATATATTTATACCACGCACATTTAAAACCGACAAACCTTTGGATTCGATAAAACTTTAAAATAAAGTTGCACGTAAGTACTTAATTCTGTAGAATAAATTTAAAAATACACAAACACAGTTTTTTTTTATAATTTGTTTAAGTTAAAATTTGGACTAAATTACGTATCTAAACTATGAATAACGATTTTAGTTATTTTGTAGTAATGTAAAAATATTATTCGTGGGTACTTAAGACTTTCAGATTAGATATATTATTGTATTTCATATTTTCATACACACAATGATGTTTTTAAATGTAATTTTTTGGACAAAAACGAATTATGTTTACTATATTTGTTCTGATGATTATTAGTTATTAGTGTTATTACATATTTACATTGTATAGGTATAGTAAAATAAATTACCTACCTACTTTAATCACAATACCATCAAATGACAAATATATTTATGTACGTAAATAGTAATATTATAGGCCATCATAATATTACAGGCTGTCTTCGCTCAGAATCGTTTTTCGTTTACCTACAATGATTTTATATCACGAATTCAAATTTAACACATCTAGGTATTACAGTGATTCTCTAAATACCTAATAAACTGCAGAGTGTCACCCACTTACCCACTTTTTTGTACATCCATAACTTACACTTGACGCACCATCATATGATTTACTTACACAATTTGAAATATCTAAACCAACATTATTTTAAAAAAATATTATGCCATCACACAGTGCTTGAGCATTTAATTCGTCCAATTCGACAAAACCTAAAAATCTTTCTTTAATTTTTAAATTGTGCAAATGTCTAATACAAATACTATTTCAATAAAACAATTTTATTCGTGTGTTCTCATTCAAATCAACACTCGCTAGTTTATTTAAGAATACATTTATTTAAATAACATTTAACAAGATTATACATTTTTACCTCATATGGTCTGACACAGACTTCATTACTTAATGATAATTAACTATAATATTTTACTATCTAAGATGACACTAATATAATCATTTGATAAATACCACAACATATTAAGATATATCCCTAGCTACATAATAATATGTGATATGTCCCTAATTTTTAAAATAATACAAGTTCAATAAAAAAACAACAATTCAAATTTACCTAATATTTGAGATCATTGTGACATATTGACATGAGTTTCCGTGACATTATCTGCTAGAGCCAAAAATAATTAGCAAATGCTGCAAGTCTCCAGCCCTGCTTATAAGTTATCATAATTATAGGTAACTTAATACCGGCTTTAATTGATATTGCACCATTGTTTGCACACAAGATAAATCAAATCTGATCAAATATTGTGTTGTATAAATATCTGTCTGACTTGTCTGAGTTAAGTACATTCTACATCTCAGAACGTAGTTTTTCTTTGTACAAACATATCTTAAATAATATAAGATATAATTGTAAGATTAGTAAAAACCTGATTGGGAAATCTATTTACGTGTATTATCGAATTCGTACTAATCACGTCTTGTCGTGGTAATGGTGATATCCCCAGAAAGATATTTTCTTATATTTCTCTACAGTCTACATCGTGGTTCGTTCATAGAAAAGAGATTAAAACTGATATGAATGGTTTTGCCGCCAAAAAATCGTTATCAATCTTAACCTAGAAAACGATCACAATACAAAACACAAATCGAGTTCTGCGGTTTCAGGATTTTCCGTTATTTATGATTTTCAATATATTATGATTACCTATTTGCTATTTTGAATTGTAAATATTGTGTGTTTCTAAATTCACTTTCACAACTTCACTTTTAAGCTTTTCTTCCATCGAGACTGAATGTACTATTCGTAATTTGTTGTTGTAATAATCTATACTATACAAACATAACACAATGGCTACCAAACAACAGAGCCAAAACGCCATCACTCTCAAAGGGTCTGCGAAATTGGTTATGGACTATTTAAGTGAGCATAAATAGCCTAATAATAATAATAATAATTATTGTTATTAGGACATTAGGTACTCATTGAATATGTGACCTGCCGAGCTAAAATCGAGTTTAGTATGTGACCTACGAAGACAATAATTTATATTATGTTTCGAAAAACGTACTGGTACCGATCTGTTATGAGGATGTTACACCGACATATTTTGTTGTTTCTTTCCTACAAGTGTGTAACATAGCAAATTTTACGCTCAGCATATCATGTTTAGCTCTAATAGTTAAGAAATAGAGTGAATTGATCTGTTATAAAATTTAAAGGTAAGGTTATTCCCTAGGGCATCTCGTATGCTATTTATTATATTTTAATTTAAAAGAGAGTTATGAGTATTTTAAGATGTACAGACAATTAACAATTTTAAAATACTTTTAACTCAATTTAAAATTAAAATATAACAATTAGCACATGAGATGACCTAGAGAATAATCTTTAAATTTTAAAGAGGTCAATTTACTCTATTTCTTTAACTAACAGAGCTAAACATGATCTGCTGAGCTTAAATTTGCCATGCTGCACACCTGTAAGAGAGAAACAACAAATGTCCGAGTAACATCATGTTTACAGGCAAGATAGGTACATTTTTTATAAAAAAATAATTATGACATTTTTTAAATATTTCATACAATTTTTGGTTTTTAATTTGACTAGAAGTGCTAAATGAATACCTAGGTCACATACTAAAATAATACATATTATGATTTTTTACTTGCCATATAATGTAGTTATAATGACATTAATCATTCATTCTAGATTTTGGAATTAACAGTATTCTTTTTCAAAGGGGAATATACCCCCCAGAATCGTTCAAAACAGAAGAACATTTTGGTCTGTCGATTCTTGTGTCAACCGATAGTAAAATTCAACAGTTCCTACAACCCGTCCTTAATCAAATGAAAGGTATACATTTAATTATAACTTATTATAGTTTGTGGTTGATAATATTTTTACAAAAATAATTCATTTTAGTAACACAAAATATACTAATCTGTACATTCAAAATAATCTTTACTCTGTTTTTTTTTTTTATTATTAGATGAAATTTCCTACCTACGGTCTATTTTAAAAGTAAAAATATTATTCACATATAATTTTTTTTATTCAAAAGAAAGTTATGATCATTTTAAAATTTAAAATTTTGTGGTGGGGTCCTAGATAATATTTTTACCTTTACATTTGGTCATAGATCAATTCACTATTATATTATAAACACCTGAGTAAAACTTATTCTTCTGAGAATCAATTTACTATGTTATGCATTATTAAGAAAGAGACAATAGCTGAGACTTCTTAAAAGATGAAATAATTGTTCAATATTTATAAATTTAGGAATAAATTTAACAAACAAACCATATTTTGGTATTTTAATAATAACAGTATACATCCTAAAAATGTCTCTGATTTAAAATTGGATTAATGAATAAACTTTTAAGTGATAATTTGAGTAATATTGGATTTTTTTAACCCTTCCATTTCAGATAATTTGGTTAGGCTTATTAAGAGGTACCTTTTATAGGAAATTATTAGTTCCTTATACCAACAGCTATAAATATATTTTTTATATGAACAAACTAATTAATCATTTTATACTTAATTAGTAATTTTAGATTGTATCTATACTATTTCTTGAGATTTTTATCTTGGATTTTAATAAATCAGTTTTCAGTAGTTAAAAGTTGTATAGATATGCAAATTGTAGACTAAAAACATATTTACAAGCTATACCATGGTACAATTGTATTTAATAAAATATAGTTAGCTTTTTAAAAAATAAATAATACAACATACATTAAAAAGATAAACATTCAATATTTTTTTTATTCTGAACTTGTATTTTTTAGATAACAATTTATTTATACATATTTTTTAGATTGGCTGTTAGAACAAAAAATTCAAAAGATGTCAATGGTAATATCCAATGTTAACACCAAAGAAGTAATGGAACGCTGGGATTTTAAATTGCAGTATGAAGGATCTGGTGATTCAAATCCAGACTCAGTTGGGAATAAAGAGCTAACAACAATCCAAAAAGAAATTAGAGATGTACTGAGGCAAATTTGTTCTACTGTTAGTTTTTTACCTTTACTTGACTGTCCATGTGCTTTCGATTTGCAAATATACACTAAACCTGATGTAGATGTACCACAAGAATGGTCTGAAACTGCTCCTAGTTATATTGCTAATTCTCAAGAGTTACAGTTACGATCATTTTCAACTTCATTGCATAGAATGGACACTGTTGTTAGTTATAAAGCAGACTTTTAAAAAGAACACCCGTTGAATTGGTAATCAAACTAATTAAGTTTTTTTATACTTAATTTTAAAATAAACTATTTTTTAATAATTTTGTATACTATGAATTTCAAGTTAAAAAATAATTAGCTTTCTTATTTTAAAAGCTAATACTTTTATTAAACTACTCTTAGTTAATTATAAGTTAAATAATAATTGTTTTTGTTTATTTTATTAAACTATTTTTCTTAATCACAATATTGTTAATCATTTTTTACTTTGGTTTAAGTACCTCCTTACTCTATCCTATAGTATTAGATCATCAATTTGTGTTTTCCTTTTAATAATGTTTTATTATTATATTTTTAGTCGTTTAGTTGTATGCATTAAAAGTAAAAATTTAATTAAAATGTATTTGTATGACATGGACATTTACATTGATTTTTGATGTTTTTATTTTATAGTAAAGATTAATAATAATACTATAATCATATAATGTTCTATGTTACTTGACACATGTATTCAAATAAAAAATTGTATTTTATAATATACAGAATCATTTTTATATGTATAGTATAATATATTTATTAGATTGACATGGATTTTCTATATTGAAATATTTAATTTTTCACCAATATAAATAATGGTAAATTAAAATTATTTAAAAAAATACTATAGATGGAAACTAAATATTGGTTTACTATGATAATTTAAAACAAACATGCCGCATAGTACATTTATTTTGTGTCATAACAATTATTTGAACGATATGCTATATGCAGTGTAATTTGAGTTCTAGCCAGTGCTTCAAAACATTATTTATAAATATATAACTGAAAATAATGAAAAATTATGTTTTTATTTGTATCTATTTAAACTTTTTGGTTTGTGATTATAAATTGACTAGTCTCAACTTATTACGCAATAGAATTTTAAATTAAAAATTTCTTTATTTCCTACATAAAATGTTTTTACACATAAGAGCCCATGGCCTTCTTCCTACTCAATTATTTGTATTCCTAATAAATTTCATTAATTTACATACATTTTTTAATGCATTGAAGCAATATGGACCTCTGATCATATTTTTTTCATTTATTTTCATTGACATATAAGTTGCCATTTTTATATACACTTTTTAAAGTTAAGCCAGATACTTCAAGGAGACATCTATTCTGATAAGTGATTAATCATTTGTTATCCAATAAACTATTTCAGGTTAATTGTCCTGGAGATTATAGACTGCAGTCTATAGTTTCCAGCCCATTATTTTTTTTATTTTGCTTTTTTAGAACGAGAATGGTTAGGTTAGGCGCCCACGTCCTCTCACCATCTTTTTTCATTAATATAACTTGTTAATTTTTAATTAGTTGTATGAGAACCTTATCTATATTTCTTGGTCAGTGTTTTTGTTAAAAAAAAAAATGTTAAATGTTCCGGAATCAGAAATGCCACTAAATAATAACATGCAACAAGTAATGACTAAAAATTAACAAAAATTTGTATTTGTAATATAACCTTTTTATTCATTTTTTATACTAGTACCTATAGACACAAAGTTAAAAATATTTCATGTACCTACGTATTTTACATATTAATAAGTAATACATAGTTTTTTTTAATGTAAAATAGCAATAAAAAATTAATAGACAATAAAGTTAAATTTTTAAAATAATACAAAATGCTCATTTGTATTATTTGTCTGACTTGAAATAGAGATTCAGTTATGTGCCTGAATTTACTATACGTCTAAGAGTTATGCATTTATGATATGTATTAAGTATAATGTATATCGCAATCAGTAAGAATAACCTAAATAATATTTACCAAAACGATTTGCAATAGTTATATTATATACAAATGACATAGTTTATATTGTTTAAAAAATATAAATACAATTTAACAGCATTATCTACAAGGAAAATGTAATACAAAGTATAATTATAATGAAATCAAATTGATTTATAAACATCACAGCATTTTAAATTATATTATATCCAAAACATTTTTAGGCAAAAGATTGGGATCTGTAACATCTTCCATTTCTTGGTCGTTAATTTCTATTTTTATTTTTACTTCTGGTACTTCTTCATTCTCTTCATCATCAACACTTAAACTAGCCATTTCTTCCATAAGGTGGGGATCAATTTTTAAAACCTATCAAATAGTACAGATATTAAATAAATGATTAGTATGTTTTAATTACTGATAAACAATTACATACCCCATCAGGATTTAACGTTTCATACTGATGTTTTAATGTTTGCAGTTCAAAATCACTGGAGCTACAAGCCGCCTTTAATTCATTCAACAATACAATTTCATTACGGAGATCATTGTAATTTTGGCATATGTCTTCAGTTGGAATGGGATTTAATTCTAAAAAAAAAAGTTAGTTATAATAAATATGATTTTAAATATATTGTAATACATACTAATTTTTAGTGATTCTAAGGCCTGTTCAACATTTTTGACTTTCTTTTGACTAACATTAGCTGGTATTTTCATCCTTTGTGAACGAGTAGAAACTCCACTATTTTTAATATCCGGAAATTTAATGGTAGTAGCTTCAAAGTTCTAAAAAATAACATTCAATTAAAAATTATAAGTTAACAAATAAATTAACTATCAAACATTACATTTGGATCAACTCGGGTTGGCCTGACTGGAACAGTAACACGTTTACGGTGATGAGTGGTTTTTTTGTCAATTTTTAAACTTTTCCGACTATCATTTTGTTTATCAACAGCACTTATTAATTTTTGTAGGTCTTGTGTTTTACGGTCTCTATCACGTTTCCGTGCTTCAATCTTACGCATTTCTTGTATTAACATTTGTTCTTCTTCAATCTAAACATTATATATATGCACAAAACTGTAGAAACTGTACAATTGTATATTTATAAATACTTGTTTAGGAGTTCTACTGTAAAGCCTTTCAAGTTGTTGTTTTCTACGAGTTTCATGTTCAGCATCAAACATTTTTGATTCATTGACACTTCCACCTCTAATCTAAAATAATAAAAACAAATTATTGGTAAACATGATTTAAAACTTTTTTTTTTGTGTCCACAACCTTTGTTAGTGTGTTACACACTGAATAATATCTATCTTTAAGATCCTCAGTAGATCGTTTAACGGCGCTCTCATATTCTCCTAGGTTCCATCTAGCCTGAATGATTATGAAACGTAAATCAAACCATTCACACATGTCAAAAAGACGATCAGTCTCTTCTCGAGTCCACGTTTCCGATACTAAATGTTCTTTATATTCAATATCCGTATACTTGGGTATGTCTATTTTCTATTTAACAATAATAATATAATCATACATTGTGTAAATGAACAATAATTCAATCTTTATAAATAATACCTTATTAAACTTTGCAAATGGGTATTCTTTACCCTCATCGGCAACTCTCCGCCAATGACAAAAAGAAACATTATCTGTCCGAGCTGGGTTGGTAAAAGGAGCCCATACCCAAGGACGAACACGTCGCATACCCAATCTAGCCTTTTGGAGCTTATAAGCGGGACCTAACAATTGAATGTAGACAATTAATAATCTGTAGAAAAATCAATCAGATAAACTTATTACCAGTTTCGGTTTCAATAACAGGCGGCACATCCTTCTTATCATTATACAGTAAGGCAAACACCTCACGAGCCATTCCTTCCGGTCTACGAGTCTGACGATTACCCGATGGTAGTGAGATTTTCTTCTTGGTCTGTGTACCAAGTATTTCTTCTTTAGATACCTGAGGAGCGGGTCCCCTTTCTATGTCCATAATATCACGAATATCTTCAGTCATCTTGAACGATTTCAGTAGGCAAATGTCAATAAGTAAAAACTAATAAGTAGTCAGTCCTATAGTACTAAAGTCAATTAAGTAGTTACTATAAATTATAATTTTTAATTTTGATTATAATATTGTCTGTTTAGTGTTTACACCTTAGATCATGTACACATACATCATCATATTAATATGATCTAAGGTTTACACACTTTGTAATAATCTCAAATCTGTGATATAAGATATTATAAAAAGTTTATCTAAGACCATGATTGTTGTAATGTTGTTGTACCACTTGTACCAGTGGTTGTTCACGGAAAGTAGAGACAATATTATCAACGGTGTTTTATCACAGAATTAAATTTTGTTTTATCAAGCTTTTGATTGCGGTTATCAATGAAATTTAAAATTTCATCTGGGTTTGGTGCATAGAGTAATAATTATTATTATTGTTCTATTTTTTTGTAAGTTTGTCTATTACTAATAATATATTTTACTATTTACTTTATAGTCTAAAACATGGCTTAAGATAAGCTATGATCCGAATTAGTAAAATATAATAAATAATAATCTACAGACAATTGAGGCATTATTATAGTTGGCCCGTGATTTTATATATCTGTGGTTTTTACGAAATCATAATTTTGGTATCGAAAGATTATATTGTTCTATGCTAAAATACTAGTGCACTACCGTACACCTAACAATAAATAATTATAAAATTTAGAATTTAAAACTAACTGATGATGGCAGAAATGCATGACCCAGATTTACAAGCTAAGTCAAGACGTGGTATGTGTATATTATTATGTGTGCAGTATTCAAATTTAATTATTTACATTATTTTATGTTTGTTTCATTTTAAAATAAGCCACTGGAATTTTGTCAGAAAATCTTCATTTTGTTGCAAATGAACCATCCCTGGCGTTTTATCGGCTTCAAGAACATGTACGGAAATCTGTACCGCCCATGATAGAAAAACGAGTACAAGTTCAAAAACTTCATAAGGATTTACAAGGCCACTATTATGATGTGGAATATGCAATAGGGTAATAAGACATTTTTTCCACTTTTAGATTAGGTAATTAATAATTATATTTTTATGACTCATATTATGGATTCATGTTGTAAATTAGAGCTATAAATTCGATTAAGAATTGTGAAGAACCATTGAATAGTATTCAAGAACAACTTAAAAATGCTTTATTCCTAAGTCAACAAATCAAGTATGAGCATACTAGGCGGTGAGTTACATTTTAGATTGTCAAGTAGATACTAGATACTTCTTCAAAGTGTATAGTGTGTACCTATAGTTATAGGTACTTACAAATACAACATTCAATGCATGCTTATACTAAGATTATTGTATGATTTGATTTTGTTTTATAAGATTTTTGTTGAGACATCTAGGCATATGTTTTTTTTATGTGCATATTATAATATTATGTAGATTGAAAACTTCACAAATAGACGATGCACCATCCAAGCCTAATAATAACGTACCAGTATGATTGTTTATATAGCGTGTGCTTACTGTAGATATATCAGGTAAGACATTTCTAGTTGGATGTCGATATTCAACCTTGAGCTTATTGTTGATGTTTCCTTTCCTTTCGTAATATTCTGTTTTATAATTGTATTTATTTATTTTGATATTTTAGTGGGAAATCTAAAAAAGATTCTATGTATAAACGGTTATCTGCACACTTGACTACCACTCTAGACCTACCTGAATTACCAGAAGCTATTAGAGATACAGCCAACAAAGTGGAATCTATGGTGAACAGTGCACGACATTCTAATATATATTAATATTGAATAAAAAGAGTATAAGACTGTATAATAGTGGTACCATTAATACATTATGAATATTTCGTATTAAAAGGCTCATCTTCTATCATAACACTTGTGTTTAAAAATCAAACCATTCAAATCCATTGTGAACTTCAGATATAGCTGTTCAAAGAAATTGTCTCACGTTTTAAATGTGTATATATTTGTATACTATACAGGTAATATATATGTAGATAATTGAGACACTTTTTGGTAATTTATTAATAATTTATGTACCATACATTGGAATAAAATTAAATCACTGTCAGGGCCGAACTTCCGCCTAGGCCAACTAGGCAGCCGCCTAGGGGCCCTTGTCTTCCTGAGGCCCTCAGGGAAACACACACAAAAAAAAGGTATCACATACATAAATTGATTAACACGGAAAATAGTTCATGTATAATATAGAATATTATTGAGAGGAAGTAATTTAGAAATTAATATTATTATATTGTGTTTTAGTAATATGGAACCGTGTATAAACATAAATAAATACATTTCGTGGTGTTTATCAGTGATTGTTTCTTTCTATTCGATTATATTTATAGCCGAAACCCTTAAATAAATGTATAACCGTAAACACTAAAATTTTTTATTTCGGTGCGAGCAATATTGTTATAATATTTGTTTTATCTATTAGTATGTTGAAAATATACAAATTAAAAACAGTTTTTATTAATATATATTTAAAAGGGCCTTTCTTTAAAAGCTGCCTTGAGGCCCTGAGACCCTTAAGTTAGGCCCTGATCACTGTAAGTGTCAATAGTGCGATACCAAATAGTTGTTGGTGAATTTGATGTATAAATTTATTTTAATGAAAATATTCAATAGTTCAAAAGTACTTCTTGTTAACATTCCACAACAATCCACAGTTGATTATATATTACAAATGTATTAACTGAATCTGCCATTAAAATTACATTTATTTAGGAAGTGGCTTGATTACTCAATATATTTGTTTTCATTCTATCTTGTATATTATAATTGTTTAGCTGTCATAGTTATATTAGTAGTTAAAATAAAGTCCGCGCAAACCATTGCTAGAATTGCTACATTGTTTTTTTTGTTAAAATGAAAGGTTGATTAAAAAAAATAAATACCAAATAATCTAGTTTCCTTTATTTTAATGAGATTACTAATTTCCAACTTCCAGTGTCAAACAAAAAATGAGTACATAATATTAAAATTAAGTCGTACATGATGACATAATAATCACAATTACCATAAAACGGTATGAGTAAGAATTAAAATATATTTTTCCATTTAAAACAATATTTTTTTTTCTATGAAATATTAACTATCTATTAATATGTTTATTCTAATATTCACTGAACTTCATTGCACAGTAATTTTAGCAATAACTAGACTAAATCTCTTTAAGTATTAAATAATTTACCAGAAAAATGAAAGGTACCTAGTGTTTAAGTAAAAATTAGATTAGTGGCCAGAGCTCAAATTGAGGGGGCATGGAGCTCCTCTTCAATTTTCTTAAGTTTTGAGACCACCCTTTTTAATTGTTTTCATTAAAACAAGGAAAGGAATGTTTTAATTTTTTAAATATACTTTTATGTTGTCATTTATTTTTATATCAATTTATGACAAGTAAAATAATATTTATTATAATCAGACCCGAAACCAGATCAGATCTTAAAATGGGGTAAACCATACTTTAGGGTGGGTGGGGGGGGGAAATAAAATTCATATTTTATTTACTACAACGTACTACTGCATACACGCATTCAATATTTGTGTGAGGGCGCCAGGGTGGGGTACAATTAGGTCAAATAGGGCTTATGCCCTTCTTACCGTCCATGGCTATCGACCCGACTATAAGGGGTGGTAAATGTTACTATAGTATTGGTATATTATTATATATTAACTACCTACTGTTGAAGATGGATGGTCGGGGCAAAGCCCTTTAGTATATGGCAATACTATTAACAATGCTATTGCTATTTCTTACCATCACTATTTTGAACTAATTTCAATGAGTTGGGCAATCCATTTGTGGTGAATTGGATAATTTAGCACTTGGTATATTAACAAAAGTTTCCTGATGTCTCGTGAGAACAATATCTGAAATTATCTCTAATATCGGCCGAGAAGGTTTTGACTCTATAATAGCTACAACCATAGGCGCAACTAGACCTCTAAAACAGGGGGTGCTAAATATGTGAATGAACCACAGAGCCGTGGGGGGCTTTGCCCCCCACACCCCCTACACATGAGCCTGCAATGCTCGATAATTCAACATTTTAAAACATATATTAACACACTTCACATAAATAAAAGAAAATAAATTTATAATACTTTTTTTGCTAAAATTTCAGTAACATAAGGATACATTATAATTTCATAATTTTGTTAGTAAATAACTTATATATTTATAATACATTTTAAATTAGCATAATTTTTCTAGGTTTCATACAATATTTATTTAAAATAGTTTCAGTGTTAAGCTGATTTAATAAATCTTTTTCAATATTCAGCAAAGATAAATTGGTAAACCTTTGCTGAAGCATACTTGATCTTAACCAGTTTTATTATTTGCTTTATTATTATGGGAATATCCGTGTATGGAATGAATTAGAATGAATTATATTATAAGACTTACGACCAAATAATTAAATATTTTTTCAGGAAATTTATCATAATATTTAAAAACATAACATTCATGGTATTTCAATAAAATAATAAAAGTTAGATATCAAAAACAGGGGGTGCTAAATTTTAACTTGGGGGTGCTAAAGACCTTTTTGCACCCCCCTAGTTGCGCCACTGGCTACAACAGACATACGAGCATTAAATCAGCGTGTCGCGTTTGTTTTGAGTTTGCTTCCCTCCGGACCGTGTCTCTTCACTACTCAGTAGTCAGTATTAGACAAACGGGCTTGAGCAGTGTATTCGCGAACGGTATCCAGTGTTGTTTCCTGATGATCATCAGTTCCAGACGAACATGCTTGAGTAGTGCGTACTTGATCAGTTTCCGGTGTTGCTCTCCGTTCCTCGTCTGTTACAGACGCGTTTGCTCGAGTAACACGCACCCGAACGGCTTCCAGTCTTGCTTCCCTTTGCTCGTCCGTTTCTAAAGCTAGTTTTGCTCTTAATGCCTTCTTCCTCCGTGCTTGCCGTGTGTATCTACCGATCGCTGTTCGTTTGGGTGGCATAATTTATTTTAAAGTAATGCTAAGTTAAATGTCGAAACACGATTGGTTTCCCTCCCAAAAATATATGCACTTAACACTCAATTCAGTCAGAATAATGGATGATATAGAAATAATAACAATTTCACGGATGGTCTAACCGATAATTAATTATTAACTTATTAGAATGTTATAACTTAAAAACTCCAAGTTTCAACTGTTGAATGCTGAATTGCTGACACTTGACAAACGACTAATAATCAGTAATCAGTTTTGTATTCAGCAATCAACGAATCGTTGGCCGTTGGGAAGACTTGCGCGATCAACACTAAACACGTTTCAGTGTTTCATTATATCTATTCTGTCGTTTCACTATAGACCTTAATAGTTAATATACTAGAGTACCACAGATATATCTGTAGACGGCAAAAAATCTATGAAAATAATTTGAATAATTTCTTTATCATATTGGTTTGAATTTTGCATTCAGAACAAAAACTCCCATGACATATACCTACTCAATTTTTTTCCAAGGTTAGCTTAGGTCTAGCGAGAGCGTCAGTCAGACTTTCAATTATTTTTGTGGACTGAAAAAACTAGTCAAAATTTATATTTTTAAACTTAGAAAATAGACTTGTATTGTTTTCCAGGGGCGGAATTTCAATCAGTTAACTTTTAGAATTTTTCGTCAATATTTAAATAAATATCTACTTAATAGTTTAAATTACCACTATTAGACATTAACTTTTTTACGATTGAGTAGGTACTTACTTTTCCTTCTACGATTGTCAGTATGACAGTAATACGGTACCTACTTGGCTACCTATGTGGGGCACTAGAGTGATAACTTGTGTGATACGTAGGTTTCTTCGCAAACTTTGATTTATTCTCAAATCTTCTAATTTTGTTGTCTTATATATTTTTTATTTTAATATTTATTTCTACCAATTATAAAAGTATTATAATTGGTAGCTGATATTTAAAATATAAATTGTATCAAAAATATTTTATTTTCCTGTGCTAAAACTAAATATAAATGCAAGCCATCCTTAATCAGTTGAAAAATATGTTAGAAACACCCTCAGAGTTTCAAGTAATATATTATAATGATGTAACTTGATTGAAATCATACTAGTAGTTACTGAATACATAGAGGAAAAAGAAAAAACCATTAATATAAATATATATAAATCGGTAGATGACAGTTTTCATTATTCCAAAATATAGGTATGCTAATGTTCTGCATTATATGCTGAAAGCTACAAATAATTATTATTAATCCTCTGGCCACTCAACCACCCAACACCTTACCTATACTCTGTTCATAATAAGAATAGTATTTGGCGGTGACAAATTTTTGTGAAGTCTGTTATCTCCACCGAGTCATCAATCTATATACCTATCATGTAATATTGCCACATTCATGTGCACAACACGGCCACTGCCTACTATTTTTATTCTGAACAGAGAAATATGTACCTGTTAACTATAATAATATTATGTAAGTTTCGTACCCAGTTTTCTCTGCACAATAACTAGGTAACTATGTACATTAACATGTTGTACCGAACTACTACTACTTCCATAATTATCATATTATGTTATAATATGTAAAATCACCGCATAGCGTACAATACACATAAATAATAATAATATTATCAAATAAAGAAACCAGTCGGATTTAGAAGTAATTGAAACTTACTTTTAATACAAATAATTTATGTTAATTTTTTAACTTAGGGAATGACAATAAAAAATAAATAGTAGGTATAAAACATCAAATGTTCGGTACATTATGAACATGGTACAAACCAATTTGTATTTTTATACTTAATGTTTCTTCTTTTTGTTCTGTACAATGGGCTGTTTGAGCAATGAACTGGAATTGTATGTCTTTTGAGAAATATTATAAATATTGTAAAGTGCGAATAAAGAAAACAGCAGACTGAAAAATGTAAATACATCAATATTATTAGTTATTACAACACAAGTCTTTAAGGCTGGGTATTAACTAGCATAAAAATTAGAAATACATTCTTAATATGTCAAGTACATCCTCAACGGTAATAAGGGGGTAAGCACTAAACTTCCTACAGCCAATTTTTGGAATAAACAAATTAATATGTTGTGTTTAAAATAGCAATGATTAAAATGTTATTAGTTATTACATTATGAGAAAAAAATATGCAGGTACTATACAAATTAATTTTTTTAATGTATATTTTTCCTATCATATATTATAAAAAAATGATAAATTTATAGATTATAACAGGTTCACTCTCCTTCCCTCGAAAAACAAATTAGGGACGCCCTTGTGGTAACTTCTAAATCAAGAGGCGCATGTATTGACTCCAAATTATAAACATATAACATACCAATTTTTATATTTAAAAGGATCCATTGTACTCCATTGTTTTAAATATTAGAGTGAATTACTAACCTATTATCAAATTTGTAGGTAAAAATATTATTAAGAGTCCTTTGTTGGTTTTTATCAACATTTACGGTTTTATAATGCTCATAACTTGCTTAAAAATTAAAACCTATGAGGGACCATGATTGATATTCTTAACTTTAAATTTAAAAATATGTCGGTTCACTTCAACATTTAAAATAATAGTACAATGAGTTCTGATTAGTGTAAAAAAATCGATATATTATGCATTAGAAAAATGGAGTCAATACACTGGGAAGGGGGAGGGGGGTCTCTGTCTAATTAAACAATTAAAAGAATAATAAATTTTAAAATTGAAAATATTTTGTAACTCAAGTTAATATTTGAATTGATTGAACTTTCCATTTGATTATTTACTATTTTACTGTTAAGTTTAATTAATCAATATGAATACATTTAATAAGAAACAAGTAGATAAATATTTTTAAATTTAAATGTTTGAGGAACGAAATTTAATTAACCATCTCATTTTTGTAGTAAAATATATAAAAATAAATCATAATAATTACCCGGTTGTAGCACATACTCTGTGGATAGAGACACATGTGAAAAAAGTGAACAATAATGACAAAATAACTGAAAAAAAATAATTATTTAAATTAGCAATAAAAAAATTATTTGTTATTATTGTTATTAATTAATACTTAAATAAGTTACTTAAAGCATAGAATTGATCTGCTATAGTATTGATTAGTAATGATTTAAAATAAATGTATATTTATATAGCTATTTGACTTTTAAAATCATACAATAATACATAACTTAAATACAATTTAACATTCAATAGTCTATGTATTGTTTAATATATTTATTCTACTTACTTTCTGGAAATAAGCTAGCTTGATATCCTTCTCCCAAAAGTAATGTCATTAGATTACTTACAGCCTAGAAATCATATAGTAAAGGAAAAATTGTGACTACTAAATATTTATTATTTTTTTTATAAACAATCTTTAAAATTGTAGGTACTAAGTAGATAATATATTGTAAAGATTTATTTATTTTATAATTGTAAGTACAGATAACAATATTTATATTTTTCCTTAAGCCTTTGTTGATCTAAGACAAGATTTAATATTAATTTATTTACAAATTGATTTCCAAATGTGTAGGTAGTAAGTACACATTACACAAAAATGACACATTCCATTGTTTTTTAGTATTATTTATGAGGCTCCACTATAGTTTACTCTGAATCAATTACTGTATATACTTTTTTATTTACTTAAAATTGATAAAATTATTATTAGGAATATTTTATTTATTTATTATTAATAACTATTAGTCCAAAATGGAACCAAGTAATAAACATGTTAATAGATCGCAAAAGTACTTGAAAAATGTGATTTGATTATTTGAAATAAGTATGTGAAAACATTTTATCAAACTAGTTAAAGTGTGTTAACATGTCTTGTTAAACGATAATGCAAATATTGTACGTAGGTACACAACTAAAAACAATAAAGGATACAGTCAAGGACAGCATAAACAACACTGAGCCAAGAAATCCAGTACCTATGACCAACACTGAACTAGACGTCAACCATTTGCTGTTGAGCTGCATGACTGAGAACAGTGACAGTGCTAGAAGCGTTGATATAAGGAATGACATGCCCGTGGAAACAGCTGAAATTAAAAAGCAATAGTTAAGACTGCATTGATTGTTATTTTCACTGTGGCTAGGCCAGAGTACCAGACGGTCGTCATATTCAATTTGCATGTTCAAACAATCAACCATATCTATAGAAAGTCAGATTTACCCATATTCGACTCCGGAATCGTGTTCTAATTTTTTAAGTTTTGAGTACGTAATGAGAAAGAAGTCGCCTTCGAATAACAATTCAACGCCACTCGTGAACGGTGTCTTAATGAAAAGTAAAATAAAGAGGCCAATTTTTTTTTATCAATACAACAAAAATCGTCGTGTACGGCGTACACGACACTCGTGTGTAGCGTTTTGATTTGCCGGGCAATATATTGATATTCGAAAATAATGCACTCGTCGGCAATCGCCAGTCGTAGTCTCCACTATTCAGAGAATAGAATATGCCAGATTTGAGATTCTAGAATCGAACTCCCGAATTCGTGATAACGTAAAACAATTTATAGAAAGCCAATAATAGTGAACTATGATAATAATAATATAATACTTTATTTTGTGTGGAACTCGGTAATGTTGGTTACACTGCAAAATTCCTCAATCTATGGTTTTTGTGTCTTACATATGTATATATATATATATTAAAAAATAATAATATGTTGACACAATATTATTACTATAATTACGTTATCAAGAGACAAATTCCATCGATATACGATAGATATTTCGCGTAATTGTTATTCTATTAATCGTTTCTTGGCTCTTCTAGTTATTCTTTTTTTTCTTGCATTTCATAATTATTATTGTGGCGTAGATTCTGTCTGTTTCTATTACCGTTTTGTAGTTGACGTGTAAAATATACTCTAAAATTCTTGTCAAATCGCATTGTTTGAAAATACTAATTAATACTACGATAAGGTAACTTAAGACTATATATTTATAGTAACAGTCATTTAGGTTTAAAAACTAAAAAATGTACATTAACCAACCGTGATGATTGAAATTATGAATTACGATACAATAACGGTTATCAATTCTGTTTGCAAAGCAATCCTTCAGTATTGTGCCAACTCGCATCCGTTTGAAGAGCGTACACTCGCCCTCGATCAACCAGTCAAGATTGGACGTCTGTTGGCTAAAGCCAAAGTAAGTCCACATAATGGGATTTTTGATTGTAAAGTCTTGTCTAGAAACCACGCCCTGCTATGGCATGAAAATGGAAAATTTTTTTTACAAGACACAAAAAGTAGTAATGGCACGTTTGTTAACAATCACAGACTCAGTAAAAGTGGCGAAGAGTCTAAACCACAAGAAGTGTTCAGTGGAGATGTAGTCCAGTTCGGTGTTGACGTGATAGAGAATTCTAAAAACATATCTCACGGCTGTATTACAGCTGTCTTAAAACTATATCATGCTGACGGTACAGAGGCTAAATCGAATCCTGTTGAAAATTTCATCAGTGATGTATCTACTCAAGATTTATACACCATAGATGCTTATATACGAGATGCAATGCATAGGGAGGCAAATTTAGAAAACAAATTATTTAATTTAGAAAGGCTGTTATCCAACATAATTGGAGAAACAGATAATAGTTGGAAAGCCCTCGTTGCTGAGGATCGTTTATTATCCAAAATTGAATTTTTAGAAAATCAACTGCAGTACTACAAAAAAGATCATGGGGAAGATGAGATGAAACAGGAAATATGTGATTTAAAACAATATAAATATTCATACCAAGGAATGGCTAAAGATTGTTTGAAAAAAGAAATGGAAGAAAAGTTGAAATTGATGCAGAAATGTCAAGAATTAGAAAATCTGTTGAAACATTCCATAACTGAACAAAGTGCCTTGATGAAGCATCTGAATGATGCACAAGATGAAATCAAAGAAGTGTGTTCTAAGCTAAATATAGAAGTCGCTAATCATGAAAACAGTATGAAAGAATTTGATGCATCAAAAGAATTACATGTAACCGAATTAAAAACACTACAAGAATCAAAAAATGAAATAGAAATGAACTTTCATAATAAATGTGAAGAAATTGAAAGATTACGAGCGGAAATAGCTAAAATGAATCATGAGATCAATACACGCAATGTACTTCTTTTGACCTTACAAAATGAACATGAGCTCACTGAAGATATTTCTCTAAATAAGTACTTCAATGATATAATGTCTTATATTATACATATATTACAAGACCGTCAGACATATCTAAATCAAATGAACTCGCTACAAAGTCAAATGCAAAAACACATAAAACAAAAAGCTGATTTAGAAAACCAAGTATGCCAGTTACAGACAGAACTTGATCTTAATCATGAATTGTTAGTGAACTGTACCAAGATAAAAAATGTTAATGAAACAGATAATACAGATCCTGATCAACTAAAAATGATTATATTAAATGATGATAGTTTAAAAAATATTGAAGTATTATCTAAAGATATTGAGATTCAAACAGATTTTTACAAACAGAAATCTGATGTTATTGAATTTAGACTATCTGAAGCAAAAGATGTACTGCTGGATTGTATAACTAATTTGGATGATCAAGAATCTACTATAAAACATCTTAAGAAAGAGATTTCTTGTAAAGATATTGTACTGTTGTTGATGTCTGAATATTTATGTCAAGTATCAAGTATTGACTCTAATAATATACATAATATACCAGATATACTACAAAAAAATCTTTGCTCGTTTAGTAACTCAAAAATTCTTGACCATAGTTTAGATGATTTAAAAGTGTCTCAAACAGAAACTTTAAATGATGCATCCCAAATACAAAAAAATGATGTTGTAAATGAAGTCTTGATTCAAGAAATCAGCTCTGATACAGTGGACACTAAAGAAGATTCAGTATTTGACCAAAATGAATTAGATCAAATTCGTAATGAATATGATTTATGTTTAACGGAAAAAAACAATCTGAAATATGAATTAGAGCAAATCACATTGAGATGCAAAGAGTTAGAACAAACTCCAAATTTCCACTTATTTTTTGCGTTACCATCAATAGTATTATTTTTAGTCTTAGTAATTAGATTTTATTCATATTTGTCCTATTTAACAGGAACAGCTGAATAAGTGCAATTAACAATATTATTTATAATTTTATTATTATTAGTTATAGAATTGATGAATGTTTTTTGAGCTCAGGTATTATTGTATTTGAAAACATTGAATTCTAAGACCAAATACCTGTCATAAACAAAAATTTATATTAATTTATAAAATGAATCTTTGTTAAAAACAACACAATTTTATCAAACTGTAAAACTGGATCAAATATCTTTTAAAATAATTAAATTTATCCTCCAGCTTTCTGTTATATTGCCATTAGTAGCTATGTATTATTTTATAATTATAAACTGATATTACTTAATATGTGATTCCATCCATATAATAATATATTTTTTGAAATTAAACATGTTTTTTTACTTTAACTTAAAAAATAAAATATATATATATATTTATACATTTATGTTTTTTCATAAAACATCAATTAACATCCTTACATTTTCAATACTGTGAAAGTATTAAAATTTATTTTTATTTTTTACATTAATTGTTTAACATTTTGTTATAATTTTCTCAGCTTTTTGTTGTTCTCTTGGGCAAAATTGATCTATCAGCTATATATCCTATTATTATGATACTAAATTATATTTATTATTTTTGAATTATTGAGTTTTATAATTTTAGATCTGTAATAGTTTAATCTAAGAATTTTTAAAATTATTTAATTAATCTAACCATCGAATACTGTAGTGTTGCATTAAATTATTTTTAAATTACTATAAATTGATTTACTACAATATTTAAGTTGTAGTGATTTCTGTTTGTAACAATGCATTTTCAATTATTATTCGGGATTGTTTTATAAGTGTATGCTTATTATATAATGTAAAATGTGTTATAAGACAATGTAGTGTGTGTGAATTCTATTCTCAAAAAATGATGGTTTATTTTGATGACAGGAGTGCTATTCATTTTTATCTCAGTACTTTATTTAAAAATTATTCTTCTAAATTTCTTATACATTTATATTGTCACATTGTTTTTTTTTTTTTAATAAGTTGTATTTTATGCAAATTATGTACTCATTGACTGAACCATCGAAATTCAATTAATACTGTAAAAAATCTATTTGTTATAGTTAATGTTGTATGTTATTGAATTATTATAAACATAAATCATTGTAGTCATTAATTATTATTGTTGTAATTTTTAGACAAAAAATAGTACGTTTATTAAATTATTACCTATATTGTTCTTTTTATTTTCAAATGTTTGTTTCTTTTATTAACTTTATATGTCGACAATCATTTTTGAAACGGAATGTCCTTCCAATAGAAGGTAATCATTAGCAATGATATAATCAATTGTCAGGATATCAAACCAAGGATAACATACAACATTTAATATGTAAAAAATCTTTGTGTACAATTTGGTGGAGGTGTTCTTTAATATGTATATGCAATTTCATCAGGTGTGGTTTGATTCCCTGATGATTGTATATGAGAACATGTTTTGTTAAGTGAAGAGAAAAAAATATTAAATCACCAAACAACATTTTTATTTTTCAGTATTTAATGATGGAATCATTGGATCAGTTAACTATTAATAATTTAGAAGTCATGGATGTAGAAAGAGGTACCATTAATAGTAGTGTAATGAACATTGACAGGAACAAAATTGAAGCTATTCCTAGAACTAACCAAGTATTTACAAATACATGTAAAAATTAAATTATAAATAATATGCAAATGTTTGTATATTTTTTGTAGCCTATAGAATTGCAAGATCTAGAGGGTTTAACTGTGTATGATGTGAATCATTTTGAACAAGAAGTTTTACAACAAGTTACCAATGATGTATTGGATAGTAAAACTATTTTAAACACTGGTGAGGTCCCTGCAATGACTTTAGGAGTATTAGGAATCGAAGAAACTGAATATGAACGTAAAATTAGAACAGGAGAAATGACACCATTTGGTTCAACAGATGTTTCACAAAAAAAGTCCAAAAGGTATATTATTGTTGTAATGTACCTACATCATTGCTGTTCATATAGTATTTGAAATATTTTTAAAAATGTATTTGGATCTAAAAACTTTTAGCTCTGAAGGTATGTTGGAAAAGTATTTGTTATCTCAATCCAAACTTTCAACAATGGTTCATAAACCTAAAATTAAAACATCCAGTACAAAAAAAGAATTGAAAATAAATACGGAAAGAAAAGAACCAATTGAAAAGTCAAATGAATCTGGGAGTGAATATTTTCCATCAACAGATTCTGGTAAATAAAAAATCCTCAGTCTATAGTATAGTAGTATGTTAAAGTGTTCCTATACCGTTACTTTTCCTAGTTAATATCTAAAAATTTTTCAATTTAAGAAAACGAATAATCTACCTTGGTTAAAATTAAAAGAAAAAAAAAATCAAATAATAACAAAAAAATATGTAATCAATATTCAGATTATAATGATGGTTCTGATGATGAGTATTTTGAGGCTACACGTTGTTCAAGTAAATAGAATAATCTCTATATTGGTTTTAATTTTGTGTTCGGAACAAAAACTCCTATAACCCAATTTTTTTTCAAGGTCAGTACAAATCATCTGATGATGGAATAGAAGAAAATTATGAGTATCGATTAAGAGAGTATGAAAAAAATAATCCTGAAATAGCCACTGATAATGAAGATGTATTTCATGCTATTGATGGAGATTATTTTAAAGTTCCAAAAGAAATTTGGGAAAAATTATACAAGTAAATGACTTATTTAGTGTAGCATAACATAATATTCTATAATTTATGTGTGCAATATTGTTGTTGTCATTAGGTACCAAAAAATTGGCATAAAATGGTTATGGGAATTACATCAACAAGGTTCTGGTGGAATATTAGGAGATGAAATGGGATTAGGCAAAACCATACAAATGATTGTATTTTTTGGTGCTCTGTATTGGAGTCGCTTAAAAGATAAAATAACTGGTATACGTGGCTTAGGCCCTAGTTTAATTGTTTGTCCAGCAACTTTGATGCATCAATGGGTTGACGAATTCCACAAATGGTGTCCACCCATTCGTGTTGCTGTTTTACATGAAACTGGA
Organism: Myzus persicae; assembly: GCF_001856785.1. Lineage (NCBI taxonomy): Eukaryota > Metazoa > Arthropoda > Insecta > Hemiptera > Aphididae > Myzus > Myzus persicae. The sequence goes on from NW_019104211.1 coordinate 637,106, forward strand.
GCTTATAAAGGTTGGTAATTTTCTATTAAATTGCAGTAAAAAAAAAGTATATATTATGGACCCTTACCAATTATTTAGAAGCATAAGCCCACTGTATTTATACTTATTCATTTTGATTCAAGGTAAACCTGGGACCTTAATTAAAGAAGTGTGGTCTAGTAAAGGAGTTTTAATTACCACATATAATGGTTTGCTTCAACATATAAACAATTTGTTAAAAAATAATTGGCACTATGTTATTTTAGATGAAGGACATAAAATTAGAAATCCTGATTCTAAAGTAAGTACATGTATTCTTTATTTTTATTAATTAAAATTTTTAACTTTGTATCATATTTATCGTTATATTTTCGTTAAGAAATAATGTAGTTATTTATTTGCTATTGAGTACTATTCAATCTGAATGTATGGTTAGATACTTAAAATAAAATTCAATTTTTTAGATAACAGTAGCCGCAAAACAATTGAAATCTAGTCATAGAATTATTATATCTGGTTCACCTATTCAAAACCATTTGAAGGAATTATGGTCGCTGTTTGATTTTATTTTCCCTAGCAAACTAGGGACTTTACCTGCATTTATTAAAAGCTTTGCTGTACCAATCACTCATGGAGGTTATGCAAATGCTACTGAATTACAAGTACATTTGTTTAATTAATACTTAGTTAATACATTTTTTTACTAATAAATATAATTGTTGCATATGAACTAGATAACTACAGCTTATAAATGTGCTACAATACTTAAAGACACAATAACTCCGTATCTTTTAAGACGCATGAAAGCTGATATTCAGTCACACATATCTCTACCAGACAAAAATGAGCAAGTACTATTTTGCCGTTTAACTGAAGAACAAAAAACAATGTATCGAGGATATCTTGAAAATTCGGATATAGTGTCCGAAATAATGAATGGAAGTTGTAAAGTCTTTGTTGGCATATCTCGATTAAGGACAATCTGCAATCATCCTGATATATTCCAGCCAAATCTTGTAAAATATATATACATTTATTATAATGATAAATAAATAAATTGTATCAATTTTTTTATTAATTTTTGTTATTAATAGGAAACTGGTGCTTTTGGCTATTGGAAAAAATCTGGTAAAATGATCGTAGTTGAAGCTTTATTAAAAATGTGGAAAAAACAAGGCCATCGGGTACTGCTCTTTACTCAAAGTGTAAAAGTAAGATACAAATGTTCATAACAAAATTTTTACTAAACTATGTATTGATTTGATTATTTTTTTTTGTTTTAAGATGCTTAACATTTTTCAAAAATTTATTATTGAGCAAAATTACTCATATTTGAAACTAGAAGGTGCCACATCCATTGGTTCCCGTCAACCTATTATTAACAAATTCAATAAAGTAGCAAAAGTTTTTTTTATACTTTTTTGTTTATGAAATAAATGACAAATGCTATTTTTTATCTAGGACCCGTCAATATTTGTTATGATTTTGACTACAAAAGTTGGTGGATTAGGTGTTAACCTTATCGGAGCTGATCGTGTGATTATATTTGATCCAGATTGGAATCCAGCTACAGATTTACAAGCTAGAGAAAGAGCTTGGAGAATTGGACAAACAAATTCAGTCACTATTTATAGATTGCTTACTGCTGGAACTATAGAAGAAAAGGTATATAATTTTTTAGCAAACAACATTTTTATTTAAATGATAACTATATTATTTTTTATTTTAGATATATCATCGTCAGATCTTCAAACAGTTTATAAGCAATAAAGTATTAGTGGATCCTAAACAACGTCGTTTTTTCAAGTCAAATTATTTATATGAACTTTTCACACTTCAAGATGTAGATGATAACGGTGTAGTAGAAACAACAGATTTATTTGCTGGAACAGGCTCGGAAGTAATAAAATTATGAATAATATTTCTTGGACATATTTTATAGACATTTTTATTTTTCTAGATCAATTTAAAAAAAATGATGACAGCTCGGCGTGAAAGAAAGAAGTCTAAAAAAACATCTTCAACCTGTTCATTTTCTGATGATAAAATCGAAGCTATGAAACAAAAAGCGCGTGAACTTAGTAAAATGATTGGTCAAAATTCAAAAACAGTTATAAATCAACAAATAATACCATCAGAAATGTGTATTAATAGTGAACATTGCACTGATGCTGATATAATTAACCCATCTCAAAATGATACTGAAACCTTTAAAAATAATGATGAACCTTTTGCCTTTGTGAACAATGAGAGTTCAAATATTCCATCTTGTAGTAAAAGTGCAATGGAAAATACATCACTTAAAATTATTGAAGCCCCAAACTTTGCCTTTAAAAGAACAAAAAGTAAACATTTAAATTCCAAACACAAAAAACCTAAAATACCATATTTAGTGAAGTGTGATGTTTATCAAGAAGAACATGTTGATGATCTCACATCCAAAAAACAAGATGATTACGTTCTTGAAAAATTATTCAATAAATCAGGTAGGTTTTATCAAATAGTTATTTATAGCAATTCACTTATCTAGAAAATAAATAATATAATATAATTTTTGTTTAATAAAGGTATAAAGGCAGCTATGAGACATGATAAAATTATGGAATCTTCGAAATCTGATTATGTTATAATAGAAAACGAAGCTCAAAAATTAGCTAAAAAAGCAATTGAAGATCTTGAAGCATCCCGTTCACAGTGTTGGGAGTCAGGATCTGGTAGATTAAACTGGACTGGCAATCAAGGAACAGTTAGGCCTAAGTTATTTAACAATATGGAGACTAAGTAAGCAAACTATTGTTTTAATTTTTTCAAAATGATTAGATAATAATTATCAAGATTTTTTTTGCTTAATATTAGCAATGAATCAAGTGGTCCATCAATACTTTCTTTAATGAAAAAGCGTAATGGATTTGTGGAAGCCACACAGCGAGAAATGCAGATGTTAAACAGTATTAGAGAATATTTGTTAGAGAACAATCAAAGTGTAAGCACTGATCAAATAGTTAATCAATTCAAGAATAAATATTCAGCCGAAGATACGCCACTCTTCAAGTCATTGTTAAGTGAAGTTTGCACATTCAACAGGTGCCCTGATAAAACCGGTGTTTGGACGTTGAAACCAAAATATTGTTAAACCATTTAAATTAAGTACAAACAATATTTATTTTACGATAAAAGTTTACCAACACAAACAACTTTTAACTGTTCCTTTGTTATATAGGTATTTATTTTAACTACCTATTACCTATTTATGCCTTCAAAATTTATCTGTGAATAATTATTTTATTCAATGTGTCATTATTTAGGTTCTGAAATGAGAGATATAACATTGTTCATGATATATTTGACTGTCTAATATGTATAGTAATATTGTACCTTGCAATATTTGTAACACTGTCAATTCGAGTTTATTAAATATTTTAGGTACTTTTAGTATGTATTAGTAATTTTAAGATACTATTGCTGGGTTGCATGAATAATTACTAGACATATTTTATTGAATTAATAGTGAGCTAATGGTTCCTTAAACGTGAGGCCCACGATTGATTAATTAAACTAATCAAATTGTCATGCAACCCCATATATACTATATTGTTATTTTTGATATTACATTTTATTAGCATTTAATTAAAAGTGTAATGTAAGCAATTATTATACATTTATATGAAATACAATAAAAGTTTTATTGTTCTACAAATTTTTCTTAACTTTTATTAAATATAATTATATAAACTATATTTTGAAAAGTTAGGCAGGCATTGGTTTTTTTTGACGTCGAGTCAAGTAGAGTTCAAATTTCACGAATACCTAACCTAACTTGGAAGAAATGAGTACACTGAAATTGCCAGGTTCTATTATTAACTTATATTAGTTTATTTGTTTAATTAGTAATTGGTATAACAACTAATAGTAAATGGGAATAAGAAAATTTTAATTTAAAATAATTAAATAGTGGAGTACTCAATTTAAGTTAAGTAGAGTCAAGTAGAACTTACCCAACTCTATATTATTTTGTAAAAGGTTGAACAGGTCTCAAGTCAAGCAGGAATAATTAATAAATAATAGTACAGCCATACAGGACACAATTATATTGAATTATGACCGATTACACCTATAGGCTTTAATAAAATCTCTCCCTATCTCTATATGCAGCAGTAGGGAAGAGTTGGTAAGTTGACAAACCTAAGGATTGATTGATATTTGCATTATTAAAAAATAGACTGAAAAACTTGAAATCTTGTACAAGCATTGTCTTAAATATGAAGAATAACCTGTACTAATTTCAAGCTTTAATATTAAAGAATTTATTACTTTAAAATGTTACGAATACTATACTTGTAAGTTGTATGCGATTTCATTTATATTTAATTTAATTTATGATCTAAATCATTGGTTAAAATAATAATTATTTAGATTAATACAGTAATATGTTAAAAATCTGATATATAATGATTTTTTATTATAAAATAAAGAACATTTAATAAAATTTTAGTTTTTACATTTTATTATCAATATTGTCATTGTGCACAAAAAGCACATTGAAATTAAAGCAACAAATGGCCTAATGGTCATCTAATTCGTAATCTATTTCTACATTATACAGTTCCAACTAGTATTGCTATAAAAATAATTGTTTTATAACAAACCTATTAGGCATGGGTTTTATTTTTTATCTACCTTAACCCGATATTTGTAGTTGGTGAAATCAAATATATCTGAACCAATATTAATGATTATTCTACTGTCTACTGCTACTTAGGTAATAAATTAATAGAGACATTAATTATATTGCTATTATAATTAAAGGTCCTATAGTGAGTAATAATCCTAGCTATAGCCTATAGGCCTTGCATTTCTTAAGGCCCACACATTAAAAGCTATTTTTAATGATGACATTCTTCTGGTTCAACTTCAAAGCTTGAGCTAATACTAACTACTTCAGTAATTAACATATTAATTATCAAAAATGTCCTAAATATTTTTATTAATTGGGTGACTTGGTACTATTAATGCTTTTTGAAGTACCTAACGGTGATGTAACCACATGTGTTGTCACCGTCTTAAACACATAATATATAGGTACCTATTAAAATGTACCTCCAGGGTCCAGCTTCTGCAGTTCCAAATTTGTGTTGTTGGCTTAAATATTAGAGCGAATTAATTTATTAACATAGGTACTTAAATGTAAGAATATTGTCTGCGTTCGTTTGTTTTTTACGATATTTTTATTTTAATGTGAACTATTAAATTGTGAGCAGGTAATAGGCAGGTATGTAAAATGTTTGTATTTAAAAATGTTCATAATTCACTCAGAAATAAAAGTACGTAGGCCAAAAGTAGGGTACCCCGTCCACACGAGTGCCCCACTTTAACCACTATCTGCTGCAGTGCTACCTATACCAAAATTGAAGTTTGAAAAAGACAATTAACCTGGATCGGTAGGTATAATTATAATTTATAGTAAGTTATATCTATGCTTAAAGTGTTCAAAACTGCAGTTTTTCTCACCTCTGCATCAACACATTGTGTTTACATAACACATACATACCTATATCATGCGTTTACATATAATGTAAGTATGGTAGGCACATATGATATTATAGTATGGCAGACATCTATCTACTAGGTACATATCAATAAATGATTTATAATTACTAATTTATTAAACGATTATTTATACTCACCTATAATATTGCTATAAATTATTATTTATTACCAATATTGGAAACCACCAAGTGCCAACTCCCATCCCAACCCTTACCAGTTGGCAGTTACCAGATTGGTGCCTGCCGTACCATATACCTGTATAACAAATATCTCCATCCCGGACACCACGGTAAGAGCGATGCAGCCATAAATATAATAGGGGCGTGAACGTTATGAGTAGGGCTTGGGACTTCTAAAATAATCATTAAAAACATAGCTAAGTAAAATAGAAATTTGTTTCATAGCATTACAAGTTTATATTTAAAATTTATAGTTGCATATTCTGCATATTTGACCATATTTCAATTTATAAGTGCATATTTGACCATTTTTCATGTTGTTAGTGTATCAAGATTTTCAAGGAAGAATTTGGAGTGTATCGATACGTATCGAGGCAATTTTGAGCGTTCAAGAAGTTACACGTGCAGTATACAAGCGATACGTACCGACCCGTATCGGACTCGGACTTCGATACGAGGTGGTACGTATCGATACGTATCGAATTTTTCTTCTTGAAAATCTTGCATATTTGACAATATTATTTATACGAGGAGTAAGCTTTTAGTTTTATAAAAAAAAATTGTATTTTAAATATATTTCCTGGACCGGATATAAATATTTAAAAATTAATGTTTGCGTTTTTCTTGCCTATCATAACTGTATTATTATTTATCGGTATACCACACTCGTGATTCCCGATAGGCGATAAGCCGATAATGATACCAAAAAAAATTATGAATAGCTGTAGATAGAGACCAGACGATCCCTTAAATAGTAATAGTTGACAGTTGGTGTCGTGAGTTCTTCGTTCTTCGTATTTTGGTTTCGTGAAGACGTGAAGTGTTTTTTCTTTCGAGTGAGCCCATAATAAAATAATTTAAAAATGCTTAAACCAAAACCTTATGATCGGCTTAACGATTTGGTAAAAGAATATAATTTTTTTAAAATGCATAATTAATAGGCAATAGCCTATTTATTGATTCTTTAGGGCATAAATGCATGCATATATTTTAAAGTTTTTAAGGGCATGAAGTCCCTATCCCTAGTTATAGTTATGAGTTATAACTTATGGGGGACCTAACTACGGAGTTTAACTAGAGACATTAGTCAAATTTTAAAATTGTCTATAAATTGCAGGTTCCTACCGGTAATCTGAACCTATAATATAGTTATAGTGTATTTATTAGAAAATTAGATATCCAATTACCGAACAGGGATCAAGAATCAAGATTATGATTAGGTTCTCTCCTACAGCCACGCCTACTTATAATAAGTAAAGGTAGGTATACCTATCGACTACCCTCCTATTACCTATATCCGAATAATTGTCTTCCCAGCACATGCAATTACGTTTAATCACAATTACAAAACGCTCTGGTCTCTCTAGTGCACCATGAGCAGAGAAGAAAGGAAAAACGAGAAACGCCCCACTTGAAATGAACAATAAGCAATCTCTAATCGATGGTACCTACCTACCTAGAATATACTTATTCGTCTCGGCGATTGTGGGCCGAATTATCTTCACGCCATATAAATCTATAATGCCTTTGGGACAGGATAAGCCGTATAATTAATTATTATTTATTGCATTGAATGGTAAACCATAAAAAAAACCTTAATCGAAGTATACGAGAACGTTGTTTAAATGCGTAATTCAGTAATAATTGTAAAATATATTTTTATGATTCAATAAAAAACATAAAATTGTTCGGATAGTGTAAATTGACAATATTTATTGTCCCTTTATCGAGATGGCCTATAGACAATGTTATACGATTCTTAAAATAAAAAACTATTTCTGCCCAGTTCAGATGTAGGTAGGTACCTACTACCTATGCTTAAATAATTATGTAAATCAGGGCCCAGTCAACACATCAAATTAAAAACGACTCTCTAATATTATAATTTTTAGTACATAATTTTAGCACCCCCTGAAATAATGTAATTCATCTCTAGTTGCGCAATTGACAATAATCTCAGCCTTTAGATGATTAATTATATATTATAGGTATTTATATAAGTCCTTGTCTCCTTGATTACTCTATATATATATATACGCGTAATATAATATCCGAATGTTTATTCAGATGCAATTATATGCAAATGAGTGACACTTTTTAAATACGGGTAATATAATAGCGGAATAGCCGTTTAATAAAAAATACTAAATTAAATACCTACTATAATAATATAATATATTATGTAAATGTCATATATCGTTCTGTGTTTAAACGTCACGTACTGAAACTCAAGCGCAACCTCATAATTTTATTTGTACTGGTGTCGGGTACCTACAAACATACAGTTACTACGCCTATTATATTATGTAACAAGAATAGGTAAATTATAAATTATAATTAACTGCAATAATAACTACTAACACGGCATAGCGAAATAATTTTAAGTAGGTGGGTACTAGACTAAATATTTGGTAAATATCTATTATATAGGTATATAATGTTATTTTATGTAAAATTATTACGACTGCGGTAAAACGTTTGGTGTTCATTTGAATTAAAGGGGTCTGTAATGTTTGCAACGCTATAGAACACTTCATAATAGTATGGAGAAATCTGAAAATAATAAATATCGTTTTAAGTATAATAAACCTTTTTAAAAATCAGTATTAAAAAAAATCCATTGAATCAAATAATGGATTGCTGGAAGTTATAATTATCATCATGAGCATTATTTCAAACAGTTATTTAAACAGTAACCCGCCACCAGTGTAGGAGTTAATAAGATGGCTACAGTAATCCATAGGTATAAACCATACTAGTATAGTAGTATAATATTATGCATGTATACCATATACCGTGTATAGCCATGAGGTCATGTACAGAGGTACCCACCAAGTACCAATACATATAGTCATATAGGTACGTACCTATTTATTATTTTACCAATGTGTTAAATTAATACAACGGCTCTGCGTACAGCATATTATATTACGTGATAATCTATATATATATATAATCCAAATACCACTTAGTCACTGATCGCTGTAACTCAAAAACTACGCAACGTATACGAACTTGAAATTTGGAAAATAGAGGTTCTTCTCATATTTTCACGGTGCATTAAGAAAGGATTTTCAAAGATGTTGCCTATTAGTGGAGTAATTAACAATTATATTTGAATTGTGCGGCACGGCTGCCCGCGGTCTTCTAGCCGCCTGCAACTTACCATTTTTGTTCTTGGTGTAGATAAGAATTGTTCCGAGAAGTTATAGGGATATATTGTAAATATGGAAAAAACCAAAATACACACGGGCGAAGACGGGTAATTCGGCTAGTATTTAATATACCTATTATTGCAATATTATTATATTGTACATTCGTAAAGGTACAGTACTCCTATATACATTAAAAATAATATTATTTGCCAAATCCACTGTCAAATCGGACGTATGGCCAAACGGCGGGTATGTACGGCCGTTACTGGGAACTTTATAAATAGAGAGCAATAATAATGATCATGTCGGGCGATTTTTCACGTGCGTCTCAACATTGCCAAACAACGCGACTATAACGTTTGACGTATGCATGTATGGTAAGTACCCATAATAGAAGTAGTACTGTACGAGTATAATATGGCCGTGATAAAGCAATACAACTTTTCCTTACGTTTTTCGCATTTTTATTTTGACTCACTTCTCGCACGTATTTTGACCGCTCTATTATTCCTAAATAGGTACTCGCGGCTCGTCTTCGTTGGTTAAATACTGTTCAACAGCGGAAAATTGAATATAATCGTTAATATCGTTATCCATCGTTGTAGGTACGTTCTTATCAAGACACACACTGCGGCGGTGGCGGTAAAATGAGTCTTAACACAATTTACCGCCCCCGCCAGGAGCAAAGACAAAAATATACTACCACCACCGCTGCAGCGTTTTCTAGTATTATATTAGGACCGATTTCAACAAAAATGCCTATAAATTGCAATAATTACAGTAATCATGGTTAATATTGTATATAATAGGTATTAATTATATAGCTGCAGCAACACCGCGTACATAAAGTTGATATGGTTTCTACAACATTTATATCATACAATTGTATTATTTGCACTGTTGAGAAATACGACATTAGTGACTTTCCTGGTTAAAGTATAAAATCAAATGCATTGCCAGACATCGGCTTAGCATCCAGAAATTTCAATATACTCTCCCTCCCCCATCAAACATTTGTGAATCATGTAAAAAGTAATAGAGGTACGATTGTACGAACCAATGTTTACTTTGAATACTGATAGTCAACAACCACCACACACACAAAATAAAAAAATTCAATCAAATGTCCGTTTATATGATCAAAATATGCCTAAACGCACCAAAACTCAAGAGCGTAACGCCGTAACCTAACATCTACTTATATTGCTGCACATTGTATTTATTATACCGTGTATTTGCAGAGAGTTCATCTATTGGAAGGACAATTTTAAAACAGTCATAGTTATCAATATTTTGTTCATAATATAAGTATTAACAATAATAAGTTTAATAAGTAGATAGTTAAAAAACTTATTTATGTATCAACAAAACAAGTAAACGACATTGGTAGGCGCCCTAGTATTGCTCCAAGGTACCTATTAAGTACCTAATCCGTAGTTATAATAGCGCCTTAAAAATGTCAATATTAGTACCTACAATAAAAGAACATTATTTTAAGCACGGCTCAACCATATTATACTCTAAGACTGATAATTGGAGATTAAACGCTAAGAATAATTTCATAAAAATTAAATGTTATCAAAATTATTACGGACTAAAATATATAATTATCAACGTAGACCTGAACAAGAAAAAAGCTCTGGGAGGGAAACAGGGAAAGATTGACTTTTTAAAACGTTGTCAAGAATACCTACCTACTTAATATTTATTCTTATTATTTTTAATGCTAAACTAATTTTATATTCTTATTTGATTATTATAGAGGTATAACTCAAGTACATACAATTATAAAAGAAAACCAAGGTTCAATTTCTAAGGGAATACATAAGCACGTTGTAATTTAAAGTGTTGTCCTTTCTGTGAAAATTGTAATACATTTAATTTGTTTAATATTCTCAACATTTCAGCTATATTTTGAATATTGTTCACTAAATATTAGTTACTACATAATTCCTTGTAGAAAAAAAGTCTAAGCATTTGGTACTTACAATTAAAAGTTCTAGCAGAGGCCAGAGGTACTGTATTCTCCGCTTCTTATTTTTATTACATAGTTATTATTTATTAAGTATTAATTAGGTATTACACATTTTATATTATTTAAATTATTTAAAAACCATTTGCTAACTAAATTGCCAGTTTGAATTAAAATAATTAGAATATTGTAAATGATTATTTTAGACTAGGCATTTATTTTTTATGGGTTTATGAATATTTAGATAAAGATACTTTGATATTGGTAGGTAATTAAAAATAAAAAAATAATTTGGATACTTAAGTATATTTCTTTTAAAAAACTAATAGTTGTACATATATGACTATAATATAAACATAAATGTGTTATTGCGGGCATAAATTATTTAGAAAATAAATTACACACACATCTAAAATGTGATTAAAACAAAACTGGCAATCATTTCAAAAGAATACTCTTAATAAGTACCAAGTACCTACGTATAGTATAAAATTGGATTTATACATATTATTGTAGTAGATAAATTAATAAATTAGTAATTAGTAATTACAGTACCTATGGATAAAGTTAACTCGATATTTTAAATATTTCTTCACTTTTTCATTTATAAACTTAGTACACATAATAATTACAAACTTAGTGGGACTCGTTCTAAAGTGATATTTTTAAAGATGTATTGTGTACAGTCAAGACTTGTAAGTTGTAACAATATTGCATGAGAATAACAAAAATATTATATTTTATGAAACCATAAAACTATATTTATGATTTAAAGTATGTTAAAAAACTACTTATTAAAACGTTTTTTGACATATATTGTTTGCCTTAAATGTTTTTTACTTTTGTTCTTTATCTACTTTTACACGAAGAAAAAAAATACTGGCTGGTCGCCTAGTACTGTTGTATTTAGTATTTACAACAGACGAACACACGAGTATTCAAATAAAGAACATCATTTTTTTCTTTTGTGTAAACGTACCTACGTATCTTAAATAGATTATTTTGGCAAAAACAAGTGAAATATATACCTTAACTGAAAAATGAACAATGATGTTTCTGGTTTTAACATTTAATCAAACCCACCTGAAATACGTAATGGTGACTATTAATAATTTACACGGTTAAGCGATTGATGTAAGCAGTTTTAGGAGCCCTTCGCCCAAAAATCGTGCGTTTGACAAAAAAAACTCATAAGAGTAAAACAAATAGCTTTCACTATACATCTCAGAATCTTACTTACTGAAATGTTGAATACAATAAAAGTAATTTAAATGATTTAATCTTGATAAGAGAGCATATCGGTAAATTATGAGTATTGAGGCTAACCTTTGAGTTATAGTTAAGAGTTTAGACTTAAGACAGTTTAATAACTTAAAGGTACATACCTAATATAGATGGTCAAATGACAGTTTAGATATCAGATATTGTATTTTTTATAATATTCTTAGGTACCTATATATATATATATCATTCAATAATCAGAATACCTAAATAGATTTCAATAATATTTTTGTGGTTTATGCAATGTATAAGCCATATATTCAAATATAGGTAAGTTACTCCATTTATGTATAAGAATACCCAAATACACAACATTGTATTATGATAATTTACTGTTACCTATAACCTAACCTATTACTTTTAAAAATATTATAGAATTTATAAACTAAAATATTATTTAAATTTACCACACATAATAATACCATGATTCACAATAGACCTAATCGTTTAATATATTTACTATAGGTATACCAGATACCTATATAGTATGTTTTATGTTGAGTGTTTAATACTCCATGCAAATAAATAAGAGAATTTTTAAAATATATCGTTTATTAACACATATACACAAACATACTTATTACTTATAGTTGGACAGCAAATTACTTTGAATAGAAAGACATATTTATTTATACCGAACTGTGCATGTAGTAAATGAATTGTTTACTTACATTATTATATTTATATATTGTCAAATGTTTTAATTAATTTATGATTTTTGAAGAATAAAATCAAAATTGTATGTTCAATAATATGATAAATCTATTATTCGTGGCACCAATCAAGGGTTATAACTTATAAATAAAATGTTTATATTTATTATTTATTATTTATATAATTTGAATCTAAATAAATTTGAATATTCTATAGTTCATACAATGGCATTTTTGTTAACGTCGTTTTTAATATATTTCAATTTTCAAACTTTTATGATATGCATTACTTACTTTTGTGAGTTTATTATTTATTTTGATTCTGTTGGCGTGATTGAAATGTGAAAATGCAATTTTGAAGTAATGTGGAGAATTAAATAATGTTAGCTGTTCACCTAATAACAGTAATAAAGTTCATTTTGTCATGTAATAAGTGGGTATTATTGGAGTACAACTGTGACAGATGGGTGGATTAAAAAAATTATGTTCCTACAAACAAAACAGTGCTGAATGATACCACATTTGTAGCATAAACAAAATGTATATGACATAAAGTGTATTTTACTATTATCTTTCCAAAGGTCGTCTATTTAAAAACATTAATGTAATATGCCATAATGCTGAGCAAAAACTTTTGTTTGACTAAAAATCACATTATCATACAAAATTTTTATTATTTCATTAAAAAACGAATCTATCTATGTATTTCTGTATAAATAGTGCAATAAGTAATACATTAAAAAATATACTATAATAGGATAGATTTTGAATTGAGTGAAAAGAGTGACTTTGACACGACTTCTGCAAATGTAATTTTTCAGTTTTATAGTTATTGGAGACAATCTTAATAATACTCCTAATTTCTAATCATAATATTTTTAAATATCGCACTACAAACTCATTATATTAAAAACGAAATAAAGAATACTTGACTATAATTATGGTGTACATAGGTTACAACTTACAAACTAATAAAATCGTATTAATTTTTTAAAACTTCAATAAACTTAAATTCTTTAGTTTATACAATTTGAGAGAATATTATCATATTTTTATGTAAGTATAAAAAATTCATTGTTAACCAAAAATAACTGTACCTATATATTTATGAGAAAATAAAAATTAAAGTTCTCCGGTCACGAAGACCCTGAAGCAAATGACAATCCAAAATTTAAATTGAATTTATATAAATGCAATATACCTGTATATATATTTATTAAACTATGAGGTTAGTGTACCTACGTTTAATGAATTGTATATGCTGTTCAGCTATTGTTCTTATATAATAATATATTGTGTATGCTATGAGTATTGGTTTATTTTAACAGAATTAATTGCATTCTTCAACACACGCACATATATACATGAGAAATATGTATAGAAAGAGTTTTTTGTTACATTTGTGGAATTCAATAGCTAATAAAACAATTTAAGCTAAGTTTTTTTGAGTTTCTAGGTATTAAATTTATGGAGAATCTTTCATTAAATATTTAACTTGTGGTGTTTAAATAAAACAAATGTTATGCATAAAATGCACATATTTTAATGAATTTTAAAAAATTTAACTTAAAATGCTCATTAAAAAAAAAAACGTGACTGTCTTTTTAAATTTTTTAGTTGGAATATGCCTAATAAGAATTCACCTTGTAATTAATCTTGTAGGTTTTTTAAACAGAAGTTCAATCATACATAAACACAAAAAAAAACTAAAAAAAATCAAAAATTGTAAGCATTTATAAATAAGACAAAATATTTTGAAAATTGTATTATGTCTAATAATACGTTTTAATACAAATATTTAATGGAAATTTGAAGGTTCTACATTTATTCATTTTTTTATTACGACAAGAAACAAAATATACTGTGTTGAAAATTAAGTTTGCTCAAAAATTTAAAACTCTCGCATGGCACTAATTTATTTTCTAGATTATTTTGAAAAGTGCCTGGCATTTTTTGCTTTCGACCTCCAAAGCACCAACTAGATCTAATAGTTTGCTATTATTAACCACCATTGAAAAATCATTCTTACTACAGTGGAACGTCGATAATCCGAAATTCAACGGAAATGTAATTTTTTCGACTTATTGAGGTTTCACTGTATCTAATCCTGTAAAGATGCAAAGTATACAACTTTGCCTTAAGCCCAGCTACATAGTATTATCATTATACATACGACATACCCACCATATTATAATAATATAGTGTATAATTTAATCAATAATGATAAAAATGGTGAAAAATTAATAAATCTCACGAGAGTAAGTAAATATTTAAAAATATAAAAAGGAAAAATTCTTCGTAATTCAAAAATATCAATTTTTAGTTGCATTATAATTTCACCCTTTTTTTATCAAATAGGTTATACCTATGCATTTATATGTAAGTATAAGCTCGATGTGGAAATATTATATTTTTATATATAATTTGCGGTGAACGTAAAATTGCATGGCTCAGTTCCAATTTGTACTAACATTTATTGGTTTTATTTAAATATACCAGTTTACGTAATTCACAAACTTTCCAAGCTGGCCGATGGTCCACCGAACATTCGTGGTCAAAAAAACCAAAGTTATAAAGCATTTCAACATCTTATGGCATCAGTGAGAGTTAAACTAGAAATCAATTCATTAAGTTTTAACAACCAAACTACACGTGATTATGATATTATGCTATACTTGAACAAATATACAAATTGTATAAATATAGAATGCGAATTAAAATTATGTTTATCTTTTGTCTATTATCAGCGATCCATCTATATTCTGTATACAGTCCAGTCTCGATAGTTTAGATCTCAAGGTGAATAAAACTAAATTCGACCACTGTATTTTTCGAGTTACATACCTCAAACACAACTTAAAAACACTTAAAGGGGTAAAAAAAAATCGAGTTATTGAGACTCGACTGTACCTATACAACCTATACATATTATATGACTAAATGTAACAGACGGTGTCAGATGTTACAACTATTTTGGCAACAGAAGTTACAGCCCCCTCCCATAAACTACATTACCACCCCATTTGACTATCATCTTCATTATTATTATAATTGTTATTTAAAAAAAAAAACTAAATCCAAAAATGCTATAGTGACAAGTATAATGTTATAAAATAAAAGATATTATGGATAGGTCGTTTTATTATGTGTTAGAAACCCCGAAAAATATGTTATCGAACGATGTATTATTATTTATTTATCATTATTTTTAACAGTTAGATTAGCTAGCTTTATCAAAATGCCGTTGAATAATGTTTAAAATTTAAGTTTTCATAGAAAAAAATAAGTACCGACTCGTTAAATTTTCAATAATTCGACAGTATAGATAAAACGCACCATGATTGTAATAATATTACAGTATTATTAATTATAGACAGTAATATTTTTCTCTGTACTGTATTTATTCACGTTTTTTGAATCAGTAACGTACTTACCGATGTCTATACATAATATAGTAATACGGTAAACTTATATGTCTATATGTACAGTATTATATTGTTTTATCATTTAATTTATCCAATTCTACATAGTATCCCATTTATGACAATGTGGCAATCTAAGATTAATGTACTTATAATACACGGTGTTTCAAATACGAAAAAAAATACTGAGACAATCGGCTGTTTAGTATATCAATATGAATATAGTACCTGTAAATTCTTGGTTATATTCTGCGAATTATTCTACACCGATTCTTATAATATGTACATAAAACATAAGTATAATATAGTTGTATAATACACTTACATACACACAATTAATGCGTTCATATCTTATGGTATGCATATTTACATATTAAACAGTTATATACTATATTAGTATATATTGTAATTATTAATTAATGTGGGATGAATGATGATTGATTTATATTTTATAGTGAGTACCTATACCCTCGAATATGCCTCACTGTATATTTTACGTACAAAATGTAAACTATAATACGTTTTATGATTATGGATAATCCGCAAAGATACAGAGTATAAAAATAATAGAATAAAATAAATAGCGACGGCCGATAGTTCATATTATGATGATATTAATAATAATATATTACCTAACTTTTAACCGATACGTCTCCGTAATATAAACTAATAATACAATTTATGCGTGAGATTCTTTGCAAAGAACCTGCAGCTTTGGGATCTTCCGCATCTACCATTTTGTATGTCACTAAATTTGGCCGAGTAGACGTATTATATAGTTATGAATTATTATAATAATGTGATGCACACCTATACCGGGTTAGTGGAGGCGTCTCTTGGCACTCACACACACGTACACACACACACACACACACACACACACACAGTCACACACACATATCATTATACTCGGAGCATTGACATGTGCACATACAAAATGGTTATAAATTATAATAGACCATTTATAAACGACTAATATACTGTAGCAAACCAATGTATATTACTATGTTATATTTGTCGCATTTTCCCGGAAAACCGATTTTCCGGTACCTCGTGCCAATGTTATGAGCAGTATTTGTTTGGACCACTATAAGGTTATTCGGGTAGATAATCTGTATATGAGACCTACCTCCTATACTTTTTTTAGTAATTTGCAATTTACTTGGAGCTTCTACATTTTCTCGGTACATTTATATCATTCATGTAACACGTCGTGTTGTAAGTATTTTTATATGTGATTCGAAGTCATTTGAGTATAAAACGCACAACACAACATTTTTGAAGTAAATATTATAATTTGTTTTAAGTTTATACGTTTTTAAATTACAGTTGTTGTTCGCTCTATTACAGAAAAAAATTTAATACTTAAAAATTTAAATATTTAGAATCTTATATAGCCTAAAGGCTATCATGTATTGTTAGACTCGGGTTAGACGAATACTAATAATAAATAATAATATATTAATATTTAAAACATGATAGGCGGCGTGTCGTATTGATATGTAACTTTGAAGGGAAAGATCACCCCCCTCCCCCACCAGGAGTTACCAGGTGTAATACGTATTACAATATATATATCCTATCTAGTACTTACTAAATATAATAATAATAATAATAATAATACATTTCGTACCAGCGGGGCTGGCTCTATTTCCCCCCCGACCACTTCCAGCTGGGCGGGCGCGCGCGCACTCCCGCACGCACATGCATATACGGGGACCGCCGCCGCCGATGTTAGCCGTCGGCTGCTGCGCGAATCCGTCGCCGCGCGTTATTAGTGCACGTTAATCTCGGGTCGACGGTCTTGTTAATCCGTTCGTCACGTCGCGTGTACACATCACATACACACACACACACACACACACGGCCGTGATGTTTTAGAATTTCGCGACGTCAAACAATAATAGTGATAATAATAAAAAGAAACCATTTACTTTTTATTATTATAATTATTAATAATTATTATTATTTTTTGTCGCGATGAACGGCCGGAAGAAGACGTCGTGTCCGTCGTCGTAGTGCAATAATTTACAATAATAATAATAATAGTAATAATAATAACAATAATTATAATTATTTTTATTACTATATCGTTCACCGTCTAAGTACCAACGTGTAGTGCGTTCACGTGCGTGAGTGCCAGTTTGTGCGTGTGCGCGCGCGCTCCCCGACCGCCGCGTGCAGTGTGAATCGCGCGTGGAGGCGGACCCGCCGTACCGGGACCGTGGTAAATGCGCGTGGCCGCGGTCGGCCACCGGTTGCCGGATGTCGACGCCATGGGAACAGCTGATCAGCTCGACGATGACGCCGACCACCGCGGTGGCGGTCAAGCTGGCCGTCACGGACGAGCCGCCGGAACCGACGGATCCTAACGGCACCGTGCTGCCCGGCGGTTCGGCGGCCTCCGCCAGCACGACAGGTGGCATATTCGGTACCCTGCACAGGCACATACCAATACTGTCCAGGCTGTCGTCGAACAAGTCCGACAAGGCGCACTGCAGGTTAGTAGGTAACTACATACCTAGCACGTTCCCGTCGCACCCAACCCTCCCCCACGATCTAATCCCTTCGTGAAACTTATTATTATTCTTTTCCTTCAATTGGTTTTTGTTTGAATCGATGAATTTCGTACCTATCCACTGCACCGCTGTTATGTCATTATGTTCTATTCGAAAACGTATGTCATTTTTTCGGGACGAGTTCAAAACCTAATGATTTTATCGTCTCCCTCATTTATCCAAGGGCTCTTTTACCTGTTCTAACACACCCCATACGTTTTAACTCTAACCTTCATTAGCAGGTTTCTTTTGAAATGTTGATCATAAAAAATCTCAATACACAAAATACGGCGGATTGTGATGAGGGAGAAGCCACGATTGTGGCTTTCTGGTTGCAAAACTGCCATTGTTAGGTTACATGATTTTGGTGTTCATTAAATTGGAGTTTTCACAGTATTTTAATCGAAAATGACAAAAAAAATTTAAATTTAACCATAAAGACAAACTCTTAATAATTATTGTAAGGTATAAAAAGTTTATTGAACCCACACAGTACTATACAGTAGGTATACATTATATAATACTAAAATATTTTTTTTTAAGTTATACAGTAAAAACATAAAATTATAATGAATAAAATCATTCTAGTTTCTAGTGAATCAAATCTATAAAAAAATGTAAAAACCAATGAACAATAATATGAGTCACTTTATATTCGTCATAACTGATGATAAATCATCATGTAACTATATGTATTATTTATTAATTTATCATTTATATTACTCGTATTTGTATTACTTATTTTTTTTACGTGGTACTATCTAATAAAATACCTAAAATTAATGCTTAGAAATATTTGGTAATGAGAATAATGAATAAATATTTATTGTATCTGCAAAACATTGTATAATAGTGAAAAAAAACGATAATGGTTGGTTTTAAAGCTGGCGCATATGGCACTATGGCTGTAAAACAAATTCGGTGTTACATTTGAACAGTTTATCATTTATAATAATTAATGATATAATATTATATGCATTTCGTGAATCCTCAAGCGATATATTTTTTTGCAATACTGTACATTTGCCACGATAATTATATTATATTATAGTGATTGATTTGCGTCAAGTGAATTGAGATTTGATAGTTAAATCATGCAGATTGTAAAACCGGAAACTTGTCAAACCGTCATTCTGGTGTGTGATGTAATTTACTAAAACACGATGACAGTGATAGTGTTGCATTACAATGAATCTAACGCTCTCCCCTTTTTTTTTACTATCAAATAACACCTATACTGTAATAGTTTATATAATTTAAGATATTTTATTGAGCCTCAACTAGAGAAGAATTGCATTTTTTTTTTAAAGCCAACAATATTTGCTTCCGTTACAACGTATCAGCGTACAAGATAGTTGATGTTATATTTAAAATCAAATAAAAGGCCAACAGTCAATTATATTAAAACCTATAGACTATAATACACTACAAGGACCATGGAAATATTATATTAAATCGTTTTAAATCATTGAAGTAACTAATAATATATAATAATATATTATGCACATATATCTATTAGACAATATTGTTCACTTAACACTTTGATTTCATTAATAATTTGATTTAATTTGAACGTACAAAATTGTTTATTATATGTGTGCAATTTTTAATATTTATAGTAGATACCTTCCAATATTATAAAATTTTAATATAGATTTTCCGTATTCTTAGTACAGCGTGTTTCCTTTGAATCACTTTTTTTGCAACCTGCACTGCAGGGGCCACCATATTAATCGTTTCTGCACTGTTCCAATTTTAATACATTATCTATACTGCAGATGAAGCAAGTACGTTTAGATTCGAATTAATTTTTTTATTGAATTTGAAAGAATCATCTTCCGTGTTTCATAATAATAATAATTGACTTCTGGACGACCTAGGGTATAATAACATTATATCGATAAGGCGAATGATACGAATTCCGTTGTGACGTTGATTTATTGTGTATTGTTTTTTTTATTATTATTATTTATTAGTAGTAAACTCATTAAATTTTAAATTCGTTTTTCAGACAACGTTCAATTTATATAATACATGAACCTGTAGTAAAGATTTCATTGTTTTTTTTTTTTTACATATAATATATACCTACCTAATTTTATCTTTTTTTTTTGAAAACATGTCCAAAAAATAAATTTTAGTGACATTAATGATGTGTAAAATATATGAATTTTACACAACGTGTTTCTTGATTTTTCAGGTCATTGACACGTGTAAGTGCCTATACGCGTTTTCAGTTAAAAACATTAATATTGCTTGGAGAAATAATAAAATTGATACAAAAATTTACATATAATACAAACCAATATTATATGTGGTTTATATAAAAAGTGATTATTTTAAAGAACACTCAATATAATCCTATACATTTTTTGAATTTTTGTGATAAATAATTTTGCGTAATTATGTATATCTATTTTTTGCATTTATTCATGGTGAATTATTATTATTTTTTTTTTTATATTACATGTCAAGTTGTTAACCCATATTTTTTGTCTCATAGTATACTGAAACAAAAAAAAAAAAAATAATCACGGTGATATACAAAATGTTAAACAAAAATGCATGTATTATAAGTACTTAAAATTGTATAAAATATTTGTATTTTTTTTTAAAACACAAACAACACAAGAGTTCTGTTTTTAAAATTATCACTTTGTTTATGATTGTAAGTATATAATAAAATAATAACTCCGAAAATTATATTATATAGGTACATTATACCTATTTTTCAAGTAGGTAGGTACATGTATTATTTTCATTATATTGAACAATACTAAAAAATTCTCGATTCAAGAAGTGATGTACCATGTTACTATGTATCAATTTTATTGAATTATTTTTCTACTATATTCCAAGTTGTTTCAAATTTAGATTAAAATTCCTCACCATAATTACTTTAACCTTAGTCTTTTATTTTTGAGCAAATTTTATTATGACATCTATTTTTTTAATTAGAAACGAATAGTTAAATCTGCATAAAATTACCAAAAATTACGATGAAGCGAACGCCCGGATGAGGCATTTTCCAATCCTAAATTTTTTTTATATTGAGTTTTTGTATTAAATAATTGCTATACCTATAACAAATTGAAAAAGCATTATACGAAAATCATGCATGATACAATATCCTGTTAAGCCAAGTTAACAAAATATATTATTATTTACTATGTATAAGCACACTTGCCCTTCTCCTTCTTAGACAAATTTCCTGTGCCTATTGAATTAATAGGCAATACAATAGTTTCAGTGGTGTGTAAATATAGGACAATATTCTTAGTTCGACTCCATTGAACAGCTATAATGTCCGGGGAGGTTTATGTAGGTTTGGTTTTTGCATTTGGACTGCATTTTTTTATTTATTTTTATATTAAGAATCTATAATATACTAAAGGTATAAAGACAGAATGACTTGGGGGAGTCTATTGACACTTCTTCAAATAGTATGGTTGGTGTTAATTGTTAAGTTAATTATTACAATTAATGTTATTGACGCACCTGACTTCATTACAAATGTACAAATAGTATTTCTGTATGTACCTAAATGTATACTGCAAAACACCCCTAATAATTAATAAGTAATTAAAAATCACGATGCACATTAATCAACTAACTGAATGTATACCAAACGTATATATATATATATATATATATATATATATAGTGTACATCAGCGTAGACATGATTATGAAATTGGGAAGAGGAGGTCAAGCATAAATGAACCCGAGTTTTTACAGTTTTCGTTCATAAATAATATATTTAATATGGAAACAAATGTCAATGAGGGTGAGTGGTTTAAACACCTAAATGCAGGGGGGCTACAGTGCTACACCACTGATAGTGTATATTAAGGAACTAATTTTTAAACTCAACCATACATACAATATTATGTTGGATACCTAATTAGATAAATTGCATAACGATGTCATATAAAAGCGGTGGGTTGTGGGCAACTGGTGGCCCGCAAGCCTTTTTTTTCTGGCCTCAACTACATTTTAAATTACATTATAAACAAAATAAATACTAATTAAAATGTATATTTTAAAATTTTAAAATTTTAAATGACTTCTTTTTGATTTCTATGCTCTGGCCTGCTAGATTTAGATTTTCTAATAATTGGCCATTTAGTGACATTGAGTTGCTCATCCCTGTCATAGGTATAACAATAAATTACACAATTATAAAATATGATGTTGAAATACATCGCCGTTTTTCGGTAAACCGCACGTTCGTTATATTGGATCCTTAAATTTAAAAAGTACGTTATAAGTTACCGATCTTGCTCCTGATTTTAGTTAATAAAAATAATAACATAATATTATTAGGAATCATGGTTTTTATAAATTAAGTAGGTAGTTCATGATATTTAAATAGGGAAAAATAACAAGCAGTAGTTTACACTGACCATATACTGAAAACACTTGCAAATTAATAAGTACCTATCCAATTTCAGAATATTGTAAGCTCTTTGAAATTTAACAAACTTACAATTACTCAACTATTAGTACCTATTCTAAACTTATATTGTTCACATTGGCTCTATAAATGGGTACTTTTAAGAAATTATGGCTGCAAATTATTTTAAATTGTAAAATAAAAAAATAATTTGTATAGTAATCATCATGTTTCAATTTAATTAATTCTTTAGATAATGAATACTTATCATATTTTTATTTTATAAGAACTATATCGAATTCATTAGATAATATGCAGTGCATAATTTGGTTTCAATTACAGTAATTATTAGGGTTATTAATTATTGATATTTGATGTCAGTAAACATCTTGTTATACTCGCCCATATAGCTAGGTAATAAATAATAATAATAGTAATAGAACTTGAGTATTTATTATTTGTTCCCCCTCTTTGAAGAATATAAGAAATTATGTATATTATATTCACAAATAGTATATGAAAATAAAAAATGTACAGTTCAAAAGTTTAATTATTTAATAATAAATTGATTACATTTTCAAAAAATAATAAATCTACCACTATTCGTAAATTATAACTATAGTTTATGTCCAAGTATAAAAAAAATAATTTTACTTTTCATAAGATAACAAAAAGGATAAAAGTAAGTAACCTCGAATTTAAAAGAGTCCTAACCTGCTAACTAGCTAACCTTTAAGTTTATAATTATAATCAAGTGATTTGATAAAACAACAAATATGATTTATCGGAAAGAGATACAGTTACTATAGACTGTTTCGTATAGTCTAGACGTTGTAATTTAAGTTAGGTAGGTAACGTATAAACTACAGTGTTGGGTAAATTACTTTTGAAAAGTAATAAAATTACGTTACTCGTTACATTAAATATTCTTATATAAATTGCATTCGAGTTATTCGACATTATTTTAATCACGTTTGTTATTTTTTCATTTAAAAAGTAGGGCATTACAAATAAAGTAATTACCTATTTAAAAATTAATTATAAAATCAGTCCATAACGACTAATAAGTAGTAGGTATACTATTAAAGTATGAATTATTATATAAATTATTGTATAGTAGTATAGTATAGGTAGGCGTACCATTGATGATATAGGTACATTGTTAATGACTTATGTCACGCATGAACAAAATGTATAAGTATTAATTCCTGAGATTTTCAACAATATTGTTGATTTTTATCTAAATTTTTCAGAACCGTAAATCAATTGTACCGATTTTTAATTTTTCTTAAATATCCTAGCCCCTAGTTTTTTTATACACTCTACATTCACAACGTATTTAAAAAAATTGGAAAATAACAAGTCACCCCACAGAAATTAATTAATTAAAATAAAATATAATTAAATCACTACAGCGTTACTGCAAAAGTAATTTCATATTTGTAATTTGCATTACCTTACCACCGACACTGAATTCAACTATTTAGTATTTATTATTATATGCTTTAAAATCGATAAGTTCTATTTATTTTACAAGATTATAGAAATGTTACCTACAATTTGGATGTAGTTGAATTTGAATTTCCATTTTTTATGGGCGGTGGTAAACTCTCCCGATTTTATGGTAAACTCTCCCGATTTTTCAAAATAGTAAATTCTCCCGATGGTAAACTCTCCCGGGTTAATATTATGTTTACCTGAAGTAAATGTGTAAACTCTCCCGGGTCAACTTTATAGTTACCTGTAGGAAGTATGTAAGCTCTCCCGAGTTGTTTTAAATGTTATTGCTACACTACGAGTTGGCTACACTGCAGAGATTGTGATTGACTATTTTTAATAGAAACTTAAATGTATATTGAATTTTTTGATATTTTATTTTTTATTGTATTTTGACTATAATATCATGTTCATAGCAGCTAAAGACATTAATTTATATTGTTATTATTATTATTATTATTATTATTATATATGATTGACTATTTTTAAACGCAACTTAAATGTATATTAAATTTATTTTATGATTTTTACTAGACCCGGGAGAGTTTACATGTTCTCTTCAGGTAGTACTCAACTAGACCCGGGAGAGTTTACACGTTTTCGTCAGGTAGTACTGGAGTAGACCCGGGAGAGTTTACACGTTTTCGTCAGGTAGTACTGGAGTAGACCCGGGAGAGTTTACCATCGGGAGAGTTTACAATCGCCCTTTTTTATGATGTGCAACAATAACTGGGTGTCTGGGTCCAAAAAGATTATAGGTATAAAATTGTTTTTATTTGGCTGGCTATAATTTCAATTGAAGTCTATTATACATTTATACGTATGTTACATAGTGAAATTTTTAGATCAACACTCACGTGGTTACCAAACAAAACACACAAGCTCATACTCGTACAATACTGTTTTAATAAAACGGAGAAATACGTCAATCTCGTATAACATAATATTTTTAAACAATTAATATAAATTATACTTGGGTACAATATTGTACCTATTATATGTGATGGACAGACACAATTGAATATATTATGTATGTTATTGTAGTCTGTAGACTTTGCTCTTGCCGATTGCGCTTTGTGGTCAATAAAAAATAATCAACTATTGACTACCTATTGTATTGGTGGTCAATATTTACAGGAAGCACCAATTATAAACTATTTAATCTGAGCTATGAAAAAATAGAATTTTTATCACCATTGTCTATATTTATTAGGTGTGAATAATTGCATAATATACTATTGATAGTCCGTTCACTGAAAATACTTAAGTATAGGTTTCATACACCGATATCCCACGTACATGAACAAATATGACTATATAATATAATGTGATAATAAATTATATACCTACCAATTTACGATTTCTAATTCTGTTCTCTTGTCTAAGACTGTAGGATATTGCTCGGTTTCGGTTTTGTTTTCAAACGTATCAGTTTGTTTTTTATTTACATTTTTTAACGACTGCTACAATTGTTTTCTAGCTCTGTTAGTTGTCATTTTGAAGACTGTGGAGTTATAATAAAATTACCATATGTCATATTATTATTACACGTACTATATTCCTTGTGACAACGTATTACACTAATGAGTAATTTGTGTCAAAACAATTGCCCTTCCTTATGGTCTCTCAAAATACAAACTAGTTAATTTTTTCTCGTTGCATCGATTCGATAAGTCAAGTGCAGAATTAAGTGTATAACTTTCCGAAATTAAGCAATAATGCAGAATTTATATGATAATTATTTTGTTGAAAATGTTATGTTAATAGATTATAGACATATGGTGAAATTGATTGACATTGAGCTTATAATGAGTTGCATTCACTGCCTCTTAAAGATGACAAATTAAAACGTTTTGTGCAGGTCTCCGTCAAAACAATTAAGTACAGTTCTTCGGCTGCCTACCTATGCACAACCCGACATCATCGTAGTGTAATATTATAGCTGCAGAATTACAACAATTATAATATAGGTGTATACAAAATCACTAAATACACGATAAACTTAAATACTACATTATAATAATTATCAGTTGTAAATTATACGTAGCTAAGAAAAAAATTGCCTCTAGTAGATTTTTGAAAACACTCGAGGTTTCCAATAATCGCAAAATATTAAAAACAAAATAATAATAGGCTAGGTGAGCTACCTGACAACGGCATTCATTAAACGTTTTCATCGATGCTAGAAATTATGGCATTAATATGGTATAGATAAACTCATTCATTTTTATATTATTAGAACTTTACTATTTTTTACTAAATTTATATTTATTAAACACTAAATAACTCATTATTTGTTTTTGATACTATATTATTTTTCAACTAAGATGTTGTTTTGGATTTGAAATTGTAAAATAAAAAATAGCCAAATATAACTTATTTATTCACCTGCCCTAAATTCTTTTTTACCTTCCTGAAAAAAAAAATTGATTTGGGCCACAGCCTGTATAATATATTTTATTACAGAGTGTTACTATTTTTTATAGCAATTTAACGTTAACTTGATGAGTAGTTTTAAAATACGACGAAGAGTTATTATGGATAACATTTATTTTATCATAATGTGGATGAAAAGTTTTCTTCTATAGTTTAACGTTTAACGAAATGTAATTTAAAAGGTTTATATAAATAAATGACTTTCCGTTTTGCCAACTATCGGAAATTATGATAATAATATCATTTTATAATATACTTAACATATTATAATATCATATTATTAATTTTATTATACCGTTTAATATAATATATCGTGTCGTGCGTATAATCATTAATCGAGTCACCGCAGTGATGGCGTGAGTTTTTGTACTTTGTGAGCCCCGAAGGGCTTTTCCCTAGCTGAGACCCCTCTGAAAAATCCGTTAACCGATTAACCGACCTGAGCCCCGGGACTCGAAAAACTATCTTTGCGTGTTTCGCCGCCAACGAGTGGAATAGTGTGGTTATCGTATAGTATTTAAATATATTTAGGACGTATCTATATGGTCTACACTTATCATATTATTATATAATAGTCTGCAGTGTCCAATAAAAATAAATAATAATGTACGTGGAAAATACAATTAACGTTTCCAGAGGTTTTCATAAAAAAGATTTCACCCTTTTCGCTTAGCAAGTGATGGTGAGCAAAACTATCTGTAGACATATCATAATATAGTATAGGTACCTACTAGGTATGTATGGGTACACGTCGATCTGCAGTATTATCTGTAATATCCTACAACGAACGAAAAAAGGACTACAGTAATTATATGTTACGCATTTCGTTTTTTTTCTTGCCTACAGACGATACTATAATTTATGGTAAACGGTTATAGACACAAACTACTTATTAGTTAATATTATACTTAATACGTGCATATTGTTTATATTACACCGAAGGAGACGAGTGATCCCGGATAATGATGATGGGTTTGCCCCCAAGTCACACGACGACGAGGAAAATAACAAAATAAAAATTATGTATTTATGTGATCAATCACGAGTTTATTTTATTTTATGTACCTCGTCGTGTTACGGTTTGCGTGTCACTTTCAATCATTGCCGTGACCGCTGCAGTTAGAATGTTTATACTTTTATACAGGGTGATTTTCCAAGCGTGCTCACCCTCATTTTATTCTTTAATTATGTATGATTTTATATTCTGATTTATTGAATATTTTAGTGGATAACTCTATAAGTACTTAAAAAAGTTGAAAACCATAATGTTTTCGATTACATAGATTGTTTATGCTATATTTAAGGAGTATCGTGTGGCGATACAATAACACCCCTTTCTCTGTTGTAAATTGTTGATTAAACAGATTCTTTTTTTTTGACAACATATTTATTTTTGTATATCTAAATCAATATTCGAGCAAAATAGATGTGCCTGAAACATTTCACTTTTTAGTCTGGTACCTACGTTTAATAATTATATTCATCGGACAATGTTTATAAATAATAAAATGCTAATAGATTAATATTGATGATAATTATTTTCAAATCATAATAGTCCCCATATTTTCTTAACATATTATCATAGACTTATAAAGTAAATGAATATTATAAAAACTCAAAAACTACTCATTTGTATTTCGATTAACGCACAACGTTAAAAAAAAAATACATAAAATCGAAGTATTTAAAAAACAGTCTCTAGTATAAGTAATTTGAAAAAAATTTAAATTTGCTTAAATGCATGGTATATACATGATAAAATGGGGTTAATTATGCTTTATTAATCACTCCGTATAATATACAGCAGTCCAACACTAGCATTATTATATATAAGTATTTAAATATTCCAACCAAAAAAAAAAAACGAGGGTATCTGAAGAATCTATGAGCAAACAAGAATAATAATTTTTTGTATATAATCATCATAAAAGAGGCGTTTGTTACTTGTTGTGTAACGCAAAACTAAATACGTACCTAATAGTCAACTTAATAATAACTTATATTATATATTATATTATACAGGTATTTGATGAATTCCTTGTGAGTTGTAATGTGCAATTATAGATATTTATTTTTCTGTTTTTTTTTTTTGTTTTTAACATCCAACATGATAATCAAACAGGATACGTACAATTATTACAATGTGAGTCCAGTGTTCTAATCACGCGTATTCGCGACGAACGTCAAACATATGGTATAATACAGATTACTGTGTGTAGGTACCTATCTATATTAAAGGTACTACTTATATGCAATTTATAATATAATATTTATGAATATTATCTAATCTTATAACGTCTGTCTTTGTACATTGTATATTTCACGATTTTGAAGTTTTTTTTTGAATGCTTTTCCCCACAATTTTGGTTTAATTCAATAGGTAGGTACCAGCAATATTCTAATTGCGAGCTAAGAATATCTACTTGTTCTGCCAAAATCATGTTCAGTCGGTTAAGCTTCAATATTCTTTTAAACCATTATCCCTGGAGCCCGAAGTAGCTCTGTGATTGGCCTCAGTCACTAACGTGTTCTGTGGTCAAGCTTCGACCGGCATTTCTAGTTCAAGTATGGGTGACAACCTGGGTTTTTAGTGATAAATCCTAACCCCACATACACGTGTCCCTCGACCAACCATAATTCCTCAGAAAATGCTAATGGCCACAGTTGCCGATGCTTAAGATTAAGAGTCGGCAACATTTTTTTTTTTATGCAAGTGTCAAAAAATGAATATTTCATGGGCCACAATTTTAACGTAGGTACTTATTTTATTTCATTTTACACAGAAAAGTATAGTCACATCAAATTTAGTATATTTTATTTCATAACTGTTAGGTTTATTAATTCAACAACGTATTTACGAACAAACGACGTTTTGATCGGCAGTTTCCAGTCCACACTATCTGAGTTCGTAATTTTCATACAACTTATACATTTTACTACAGCTTAAGATCAATAAAAAAAATTATTATCCATTCTCATTATTGTATAAGTCACAATACATCACAACGATATTTGTGCAAAAAATAGAATTGTTCAATGACATACGATACAAAATAGTAATCGCAGTAATCACTCAAATTGTTTTCGTTTCCCTTCTATCAACCTGATTGTAAGTTTCAATTCTAGCACGCACATCGGTAAGATTAAAAATAATTTGGTGTGTAAAATATATTATTTAATTCGTTAAAATTATTTTACAAATGTGTTTGAATTGTTTTTTTGAATTTTTGAATTTTTTTCAATTGTTTCACTATCAACTTATTTTTTTGTTGGTTATATATTTTTTACTAGCAATGTTGTTTTTTATTTAAATTAATTATCTATTATCTCGAGCAAAAGAAAATATTTTTCTACATACGTTGAATATTATCAAATAGCCGAATAGCCAAAAGGTATATATTTATATTTAACGAAAGGTCTTTGGTCTTGTTTGAAGAAACTTATTAGAGATAACAAACTAACCAAGTCAATACCGACAAATGTTTGTACCAAGAAATATTGTTTATTTAGTATCAGTTCTTCCGTCGATTTCACCGCGTATGTGTGTTCCTTCTTTAATGTATGCATAGTTACTTATACAGTTAATTACAGTTAATTAGTGTTTAGTGCACACCAATGATTGATGTGGAAAACATTTTTTGAGAGATGGATGGGACTCAGTGAGTTATAACTTAAAACAAGTATTTGTTATATTTTAATTATTTCAATGTCATATTTTATAGATACGAAAATTAAAACGAAAATTCAACATTTTCGAGAGCAAAAATTTAAACTGTCCGTCAATTTTATGTCCTCTATAATATGATTACCTACTTAGCTTGTGCTGCGCAAGTGGACGCGCCTTGCCTACACTAATTTATGTTGTTCCGTGTACTTGTCATAAAATAATTTATTCTAATACTTATTAGCTATTAGGACACACTGTAATAAATATATATTTAAAAACTGTACTTAAATTTTGAGTGGTCGTAATAAAAAAATTACAGGAATTATCATTAAAACCATGTAGGTACATGTTTGTTTAAAAATCATTATTTTCTGGTTTCAGAAATGTGGATCACGTCAAGTGTAATGGACAATCTCAACCAATGTGAGTCCGCTTTCAATTGTTTTGCGCATTTTGTCTGTATTGTCATATATGCTTGAACATTTTATATTATGTAGTTACGGCTGGCTTATATTATCTTGTTACCTATAAATATGTCTTATTTTAACTTTTCTGCTGTTACAGAATGTGCAAGCTCATTTGCAATTGCTATATATTTTTTTAAAAGCTTTAACATTTGATAATACATAAATTACACTTGCAGTGACAAATTCTAGCTCATTAATGATACGTTGTAAACACTATTGTAGGTTTGCCATATTTGAGGATATGCTTAATTAACTCAAATTTAAAATTAAATTGAAATTTTTTTATTTGTTAAGCAAGTGACAATTTCACAACAAATATTACAAATTATTAAATACATAAAAAATATAAACGATTTGTAGGTAAAAGACACTAATTACAAAATATCAATGCTCATATTGATTAAGTTTAATGTAATTTGTGTAAGATATTTGAAAACATAAAAAAGATATCACTTGATTGGAAATTAACTAGGTGCGTTAATTGGGTCATGAAATTTGCTCTACTTATTGTCTAATATTTGCATTCACATGTTATCACTTATCTGATATTTATATTCTATGATGTACCTATATTTTATAGTATCAATCATTTTTTTATGGTTATTTTATGTACCTTTTTTGATACTATAATGTACTACTATCTATTCCTGACCTTTTTCCTTGTGTACCTATTATTTTGTATTATTCATTCAAGTATATGCATATATCAATTGGAATATGTAATATATACACAAATAAAAAAATTTGGATTTTTGAATTTTATTTTGAAACTATTAACTATGTAATTACTTATTTATCATATTTTTAAAATATTTAAATAATACAATTAAATTATTAAGTATTTTTCCAAATATATTTCAGCATCAAAATAGTTACTTACAATTTTCAATACAATACGTCTGTCGTCTATATACGATTCCACGATGCTCTCAGTATTTCTCAAACCTAGTGTATATGTTCTAAATGTAAGCCACATATCCACAAAGTTTTTATTATAACAATAAACTTTTAAATAAATTTAAAATTTAATGAATTGTGTATTCAATAAAATGTTGAAAATTTAAAGTCAAATATATAGACATTTGAGTTATTGAAAAATGTATAGCATAATATTATGTGTAACTTTTTAGTTCCGAGTTTTTACTATTATCCAGATGAAAGATGGTTGTTTGTATCAATTATTAAATATGATACATTTTCAAATAACTGTATAACATCTGATATCCGATCAATAGTATAAATAAATATAAATTTATCATTCATGATTTATTACTACACATTTTTTTTCTTCAAATTATCTGTTTACACAATCTCCCATAAAATGTGATTTGGAGAATGATAACCAATTACTAAAATTGATTGTTTAAACAAAAACCACTATGACGTAGGTCTTAATTTCTATATTAAATATTAGAAACATTGTATTGCGAAAATTTAATAAAATTATTGATGAATATTATTTATGGTCTTTTTTTCTTAAATTCAAATTCATTGCATACGGTGCACAGAACATAAATGCTTATACGCAGATGTGCGTGATAAAATTTTGTTGACCTTGGCATTGACGTTCAATTGAACAAAGTTTAAAGAGGAGAGGAAAATGCAATATAATATAATTACACATTACCCTTTTTATTGGGTTTTAATCATGTTGTATTTATATTCATAAATCATAATCATTTCTTAGTAGGTGATGCAAAATTATTTATCGTTAATAATGAATATCATGATAGTAAAAAGAAATTTAAAATTAATGCAATCGCCAGTTGATAAATGTAA
Organism: Myzus persicae; assembly: GCF_001856785.1. NCBI lineage: Eukaryota > Metazoa > Arthropoda > Insecta > Hemiptera > Aphididae > Myzus > Myzus persicae. The sequence continues at coordinate 670,093 of NW_019104211.1, forward strand.
GATTTCTTCATCATCGTAAGATTAATGTAATTTATTAATTGTAATGTATAATTTGCATGATAAATTAGAATACAATAAATATTAATTGAAGACGTGGTTATAAAATATTGAATTATATACCTGCAATTATTATAGCAGTTTCTATAGTTCTAACAATAAGGGCACGTGTAAAATATCACAATAGGTAAGTACAACTGTATACAAGTGTGCAAATGTATACAAATGTGTGCTACAAAATAGAAATAGGTACTGGCAGGGTTAGAAAAACTTGAAAAGTAAACGTTTAATATTATCACAAGTTATAACTCATTCAACACGACAAATGATTTATTTTAAACATTTATCTGTAGGCACTTTGATTTATACCCATATAAATATAAATATAAATAATTTACACCCCCTCCATTAATGCAATTGGAAAGGTAGGTAGGTATCTGCACAGTTTTTTTTTATCGGTATATTATGAGTACATAAAACCTATACAGTAGAATACATTCAACATTGTAAAACTTTTACTAGGTACATATTATTTTTAATTGTGACATTAAATTCGGATTTTGATCATGTTTACTGTATAGGGTCATATATTATGCTATAATTCGTTAGCTTTGACAAAACACAGTAGTTCGTTTGAGTAGGTGTGTTCCTTTTAAATTTTAATAAAAATTATGTGAATATAATAATAGTATATACATTGTACAATAATAGCCGATAAGTATTCAAAAGTTGAGACCTATATATCATAAAATAATATCTACTCAGACACTCAGTAGGTGCACAGTTCTGTTCGAGAGATCAATAATTTGTTAATATTTAAATGGTCTAGAATGATTAGAAATTACAATTATTTAATATTACATCGTTGAAAAATTGTGCACAGCATAATCTAGTGAAACGTGACTACACTTGCATTGTTTCATTTTCTGTGATATCAGAAAAAGTCACCAAAGTTTATAATAAAATATAAATGTTTGTATTTTATGATATATAGGTATAACTATATAAGTACCCATATAATATTGTGAGTACTTATAATATTAAGATATTTATTATTTTGGTTTAGTTTAAAAAAAAAATGTGAATGTGCGATAGCTAATGAATAAATAAGAATTATACTATAATACTCAGTAAAATGTACTAGTGTCTGATTATATATATTTTTTTTTGGTTAACTTTCTAAGGTCTTAATAAAATATATTACATAAAACACGGGTTAGGTACAAAGTACAGCGACTTATAGATGTCTGTAATTTCCAGTATATCAAAGTATTTTCGGTAGGCTCCCACAATTATTGCCACATTAGGATAGGGAATTTTCCACGGGCAATGCCCATTATCCTTATAATATTATGCAAACGGACCCCGTTGCTGCAGTGGTGGCGGAGGATGGTTGTCAAAGTCTATGAACCTTGTTTTAAAGACTCGAAACCGTTTCTTAGTCAGCGATGTCAATATGTATTTTAGTAATTTCTAATAATTCTATACATCTCAGGACGCAACCAAATTTAGGCACGTAGCGTTCTTGTATGAGACTTTTTAGGGGGGTGTCTTAAATTTTGTAAAGATCCGCAAGACGAAATATTTTGTAGAAATCTGAAACATATAGCACATACTATATTATATATTTCATACATAAATAAACAGCCGATAGGGGTTGTTTCAACACACAAGACACCCCCCTGGCGACACCACTCGACACATTACTTCATTGAGGTCCCGCGGCAATGTGACACTGCAGTCGACGTTGACGACTCTGTATAATATATTATGCGCATGTGGTCGGTATTTATTGTATACAACACAAATATATAAGACTTGTGGTGTAAAATGAATTGCGGTAAGCTGGTACACCAGCGAGAAATACCGGAAACCAATAAATGGGAAAACGAAAAAAACCGACCACGAGCCGCGGTGACGTAAGCAGCCACGGTACACTGACGCCGCAGTGGCGGTGATATAACGACCGAATTGTTCTGTAAAATCTCAATAATTTAGTTATAGTTCGGTGGTATTGTACTATTATTAACCTAATCTTAGAGATGGGAGCTCTTTAAATTGTATACCGGTAAGATAAATTTAACCGATATTTATTTCATTCGGTACCGTTCATAAAGTTGAGTAACCCCTCATCTCAATTGTTTTGTTGCCATTGACTTGGCGAAAGGGGTTATCTATAGCCGATTTTGTATTTAATTAATATTTGGTTCACGAGTAGGTACTGCAGGTGAACATATTATGATTATAATAATTAATAGCAACGAAACATCGCTTTCCGTTGGTGTTACCCACTGATATAATAAATGATACAATTAATATCGTTGACTGCGTAATAAATTTACTAAATTAAATACAGACTAATGTACCTGTGAAAAAATTACGTAAAATGTATAGAACTTTTTTTATGGTAACACTTCCAACATTGGATGTAGATATTATATTTATGATATAATTTTATTATCACGACATACATAATATTATATTATATAATTAAAATACGAAACTCCTTTCATAATTGTCATAATATTTTGTCGTAGGTAGGTATAGGTATAGAATTTTTTCTTCTGTTCTCGAGGTTTCGCGAGCGTCCGCGCTGAGGGACAGACGCTTGGTCCGGCCGTAGCTGCAGTAGACGGGAGCCGCGGACGTTTCCCCTATTACGCTTCGTGCCCGAAATATATATTTTTATTTGCGTCTCACGCGTGTATACTATAATATATATATATATATTCATACAGAGTGGTCCATTTAACTGACTGTCACTAATTCTCTTAGTGACTTTGAAAAATTAATTATATATTTTAAGCATTTACGAAACGGAAACTGCAGTAAGTAGATATAGCAGTACCGGCCTATACCAACCTACATATTTTCTAAAAATATTGATGCTTAAATATCGAATAGTTTTTTTTAAATTTAAAATAACATTTGAAGTTAAGACGAACTAACCACAACTTTTACTGCTGGTACCTGCCCTAGCCGTTTTATACTACTTCCTTCTCCTAAGGTATCATACAATATGTATGATTTATATTATGTCATAATAAAAATGAAAACTATATTAATTGTCTCACATGATAACAAGTAACTGTCTCTGATATCAAGAACTCGGGATGTTCACAATGTTGGTTGTTTAAAAAAAAACAATAGATTTTTCATCAAATTGTATATATTGCTTAAAGTTGTTTAAATATATTTAATAATAATATATTCATATGACAACATATTTTCTTTACACTACAATGCTTTACCCAAATATTTTTCACTCTTCAATGAGCTTGTGAATTTTTAATTAGTTCTGAACAGTTATTTCATAAGTTAAGGATCTAGACGATCTAGTGATGCTGCAGTTTTCCAATTATTTATCTTTCTTTGAGGCTCTACGAACTCGGAGATACATAGTGAAGAATTGTTTGGAATTCAACGATAAATTATTGTGCTTTAAACCTTTTAAGTTTTGTAGTATTCTGCGCTAGTAAAGTCTGAATAAAAATACGGATCCCTGATTTAAAACCCATACCAAAAAAGTTGAGTCCTTGAAGACATGTTTTCTTCGTGCCTTACGGCAGAAATTTGATAGATCAGATGATAGTTTAGACCAGGGTTTGAAACCAAAAATAGTTTTTCCGATTTCGATTTCGGATACCGGTGTTAATTTTTTCCAATTTTGATGTCGTTTTCGGATATTAGTATTTATTTTTTTCGATTTTGCTTTCAGTTTCGATTTTTGTTTTTACCGGTTTTGACGTGTTTTCAAAAACGGTATCCAATATTGGTTTCAAGCCCCGGTTAAGAGGTTAATGTGTAAATACTAGTGAATTTAAATTGAAACTTCAAGAGTTAAGGAGAAAGGTAATTTATGTGTTTTTCCTTGGTTCTTCTACCTTGTTCTATAGGTACATCTTCACATTGTTCTAGGCCAAAAGTCACCACTTATTAGATCTCTTGAGACGAGTTGAAATGTTTTAATCTTTCTATGATTCTGAAACCAAGTTAAGGTCACCCAATTTTTTCGTTGATATTCATATTAACTATAATTTGTAATCTTTGTTTTAATCTGTTTGCTGGTAATCGTTATAAATGTTTGTACTTAAAACTGTGCTGATTGCGTTTTTGGTGTTATTCTCAAATAAATAAATACAATCACAGAAGTGGGTTCTAGACAGCGAACGGATCACTCCGTACAACATCATTATAATATATTATTCTATATTATTATTGTGGATATATACGCGTGACATATTATGTGCATGTATACAGTATAGGTCTATACCGTATGCGTATCGCGCTCAGTGGGTGAGAATGGAGTGTGTGTGGTTGTATAGTGTCGGAGTGCGGCGAAGGGGTGTTTTGTAGGCCGAAGGGGGGAGGTGTGGTTGGGCGAGAGGAGAAGTCGCACAGAGTCCTCTGGCCGCCGTCCAGGATATGCGCGACATTGCGTGCGTCACAGGCTGTCTCGTTTGTCCCGTTTCCGAAAGCCAAGAGTCTCGAAATTATAACAATTTGGCAACCGGCGCGGTGCTATATAACGAAGCGACTGCTGCTGCAGTATGGCGCTCGCGTGTAGTACAGTGGGCCTATATCGGAGTGTAGGTTAATCATAAATCGAGTGTTGAGCGTGAACTAGGTCGACCCCCCTTTGATGTTAGCCTTGCATATTATTATTATTATTATTATTATTACTATTTAAGTCGGTGTGAGACAAAATAAATAAGAAAAAACGGCTGACGTTTATGTGAATATATGTAATTGCAATATGTGTATATATTATTATTATTATTATTATTATTATTACTATGTGTGCAGACTGCAGAGCGTCCCGAGGAAAATGCGCGTGCATCGCATATATTATATTATGCACTCACAACTCGCATTTGTCGCATTTCATAATTTGTAGTTATTATAATTATTACGTATACGACCGAGATGACGTGCAAAATATAGACGCGAGTTTCGGTATAATAAAAAACAACGAACGAGCAGCTCCTTTCGGCAAGGCGTATTCAAATACTATTGCCACTATTGGGCTAGTGCTAGTATCTTACCTATCGTATTATCGTGGACATTTTCCGTGGTGTTGGAAAAATGGTAAATACAGGCATCATCGTTTGTCGTGTTTTTGATATTCAAAAGTTGAGCTTGGCCTAACTCTGGATATTTTCCGGTAGACCCTGATGATTATTATTTGATAAACCATGAATAAAACGACCAATCAGAATACGATTAAAAGACGCACGGCAGACGACGTACCTATATGAGTTCACATTTTTTTTTCGAAATCAAATGTTAAAATTAACAATTAATTTATAATGTAAAACATTGTACGTATATTATTTATACAACACACTTAATATTCTTATATATACATCACACTTTTATTAGGCACTTAATCCTTGTAACACTTTATATATGTATATTATATAATTTATAATCTTGTGGAACTGAAAAAAAGTTCACGTTGTATAGTCAAGCAACAGCTGCCTGCCCCAACTACTCCGGAAGCTCACACTTTTGATAAATATCCGTAGGTATCCAGTATTTCCGGTATTATTTAAGAAATACCGGTAGGCATATCGAATTTTTAGTAAAGTTCATGGACTTTGACAACCATCCTCCACCATCACTGCAGCAACGGGGCCATTTGCATAATATTATAAGGATAATGGGTATTGCCCGTGGTAAATTCCCTATCCTAATGTGGCAATAATTGTGGGAGCCTACCGAAAATACTTTGATATACTGGAAATTACAGACATCTATATGTCGCTGTACTTAATACCTAAACTGTGTTTTATAATTTTATATAATGTATTTTATTAAGACCTTAGAAAGTTAACCAAAAAAAAAATATATAAATAATCAGACACTAGTTCATTTTAAGTATAGGTCCAACCCCATACGAATCAACGAGTACAATAAATGTGTTACAATATTTTACATTTTAACAATCTATTGACTAACAGCCATATTTTGTTTATGGCTGCAGGCTAAATCTGTAATGTATTATTTTTTTATATAGTTATTATGTACATTGCACTTTTAAATACCACGAAACTATATAACGACGTCTGATTGTTAGCATAAGAAACGCTTGAATCACATACTATATATTATGATAATATAAAGTTTTAATGAACTAACTGATTTAATATAAACACATATAGACACACGCAAAAGATTTACATGTCCTGCGGATAACGTGCAGACTGCAGGGTAAGAACGGGTTTGAAGCATTACATAGGTGATAGTCGATAGGTATTATATTATGTTTTATACCGACGAACATAATATCCAAGAAATTCAAATTCTTATATATTTAAAAAATTATCAGCATTCGATTTTCCAATAAAAATATACGGTTCGTTAATGCAATTTGTTAAACGAAATCTATTTTATTTTTTTGAATTTCTGTTTAATTACTCCTAATTACTCACACAGTTAAATTGGTGCCTACCTTCGACATTGTGATAAAATTAAATGTGTCCTTTCACTTCTATTTTTTTTAAAAAAATTTTTCTTGCACCTGTGTCCTATGATTTAAAGTTTATAACCTATACGCTGTAAGCCTGTAACTATAACGTTAACTATAGGTATAAGATAATCCTACAATTATTGAATGTTATTTAATAAGGTTTCAAAAATTTGAAATCTCGTCAACATGAGTATAATATTATTCAGTTCAAAGAATTCTCATCTGATCTACTGGGAATACCGAATGAGTAACGAATGATACACTGGAAAGTCAATTAATTTTAGAGAAATACTGAGTAACAAAATAATTTCCTATTGATCCATTGCAAGAAATTAATGTGATATACATTTTAACTATTTAACACGAATAGATGTATTGACTTATTATCGCAATGCAATAGATATCAGTTACTTTCAATAGCGTTGACTAGAGCACTAGATCTTTATTTGTAATATACTTATTAATAGTTATTATTAATATAAATGTGCTATGGGCAATAAATACTTTTAATTCCTTTAGGTAGGCGAGTACATAAATTATTCTAATGTCTTAATTTGCAAAAGTATACTATATTTTTAGAATATTTTTTATTCTCAATATAACATAATATAACGGTATGAAGTATATATATATTAACCAATTTTATTAGTATACAAAACGTATACTTTTACTATTGATTATTATACTTTATATTAATTTAAAAATGATTTGGTTTACAATTTTGAACTACATAGATTCCTGACTCCTAGAGATATCCTGTAAATACTTCACTAAGCATTCAGTATATTATTGCACTTTATATTCTATTTTAATATTTTTTAATCAAAAGCACATAAAAAAGAAACACTTTGCTGCCATCCAATTAGGTTATGATGTAGGTTAGTAATCTTCCTGTATAGGTAATAAAATAACAGACCAGACCTCGATATTAAAATTCCATTGGTATAAATTTCACATATTGGTGAGACAGTATCTGACCCAAACTAGAACAGAACTTTCTATTCTTCTTAAAAAGTTTTCAAATTAATGAAATATTATTGTTCTAAATTTTCATTAGGTTAACCATATTTAGGATTCAGATGACTTTCGTTTTATTTTCTACTGTAATTTTTGTGACCTGAAAATTTATGTTTGTGAATGAATTGAATACTTTACACAATTGGTGGATGCAACATTGTGACACGTATACAAAGATATTATAAAGTATGCATGTATTTGTTATTTTATAAATAGCTCATTTTGTCATTATTAAATAATCTTAAAAATATGTTAAAAATTAGGATCTACTGATTACCATCATTTTAATTTTAGGAATAATACAGACTTGTCATGGGTAGTTTAACTTAGATTTAATATTTAATTAATATTATATTTAGACTATTTTCATTAAATAAAAAAAAACTATATGAAACTATTGTCACATCGGATAAGTATTAAATATACATTTTTAAAAGAAGGTATTTTGTAGAAAATGATAAAATATCTTAATACGTTTTATAAATCTTATGCTATTATGACCATTATAGGTTAGGTCTAAGCGTCTTCGAGAATAAAATCCCTATTTAGTTATTAAAATAACCCTAAATATAAGATTGTGTGATTGATGTATTTAAAAATAAAATAAATTGTAAAATGATTATAATTGCAATATTTGGTTAACAATTTAAATATAACATAAAAAACGTAGACATAGTAAAAAGTTTTCCAAGTTCTATTAAAACATACAGTATTTAATTTAGTATAAAGAGGAATAACACCTTGGATTATTATCTATGCCAACTTTTTCTTAAACTTTTCCAATATTTAATTTAGGCTTTATATTTTTGTGAAATCAATATAAATTTTTTTTAGTAAGATTTAATGAAATTGTTTTTGTTACGTTTCGTATGTTTACCTAACCTAACCTACCTACGACGCACTGAGTAAATGTATACGAATTTATTCGAAGATCTATCTATATATGCTTCTAAAAATTTTCTACTTTAACATTGTTATTGCCTAAAAAAAAATATACATTAAGTATCGAGCATGTGAAAATAAATATGTGTTTAACTAGGTAAGTACCTACAAACACAACATAATTCAATAAAAGTTATATAGATAATCTAAGTAGACCATAGTCCATAGATCTAAATACATAGAACACGCACTGTACAATGTACATGTTTACTTAATATTAAACTAAATGTTTTTTTGACTATATGAAGTGTGTGTGAGTTTACTGTTCATAAATTTAAACTGATTTTGGGTAATATGTTGATAGTATACATATATGTCACCATAGTATATTATAAAAGGTACCTACATAATATTACAAACCTGTATTTATATTCTAAGTGATAAATGCGATCATGTTCGAGAATAATATTATTTTTAAATCGTCAAGATAATTACATTAAATAAATCATCAATTTTTGTATTAATATAAGAATTTAAAAGCTGTTACATTATTAAAATATTACTTTGACCCGTTTAGCTATTAACAGTGATTCATTTTCGCAATGAGAAGAAAAATTACAGATATTTCAAAAAAGGGAAATTATTAAACCCATGCTATGGCCATTAATGAGTCGTTCATTAATAGTTACCTTATTTTTTGAATTATATCTATTAATATTACATAATTTAGCCTATCTATCCATCAAAAATTATTGTTATTATTTATTTGATTATTATATAAGAGTATGAGGATGATTAAGAATATGACTATACAATACATTTGATCATGTGTTCAAAAATATAAATAAACTATAACGGTTATTGTGTACAATACAGATAATTATTTAAATTATATTTTTTATCAACAATTATTTATAATTTAAGATTTACCCATAAAACAAAATGTCTACAAATACATTTTATACAAAAAAAAAAAAAAATATTCATAGTGACAATGTTGTGACTAAATCAGAAGATTAAAAATTAAAATTAAATGTGTATTATTTTTTAATAAGTAACTTTATTTTAACTTGTTATAAATAATAGAGTAAAACAAAACATAACTACATATTTATACCTAAAGGTATTTCGTTTTTAATAACCAAAATATTCGTACTTACATAATATGTTAAGATAAGGTAAATTACTTTACAAAAAATTTAACATTTTCATTTTTCACTCATGACATAATGAGTTCGTTGGGCCTTACTCAAATAAATATAATGTAACTGTCTCGGTTCATTTAAAATTGTAAAGCAATTTAGTATGTTTTCATTTCATGAACCTTTTTAACATATTTAAAAATATACTTACTCTCATCTTATGAAAAAAAAACAAGAACTCAAATAAAATAAAAGTGACAGTTTTGTCAATGGCCTTGTAAAGTCTCATAAATGATTAACGTATGATTTCGTTCAATACGTGGGACCGCGGGAGGACAAATTAATATTTTATGGAATTGGATCATTAGTTTGTACATAAACTATTGAAAACGAGGGAAAATGTTGTTTATAACGTGGCAAGTTACCAATAAAATTTATTCAATGATAAGATGATTTACCTATGTTCTTTATTAGTTGATATCGGTTTCAATATAAATAGTAGAAATATGTACTGTTTACTTTCACACAAAGTTAATCATAATATTAATGACTTGGTTTACCCTATCTCAAAAATAATAACACCTAAATAAATAATTATTAACATGTTAATGTTAATTTAAAATGAGGAAGGTAATGGCAAACATATCAATACTTATATACATATTTATAATTAAACTTTTATTTGGTAAAGATTCATAATAATCAATAAACTATAAAGGAGTCGTTGAATGAATCATTAGAATATTGTTGAATAATAAGTAGTCTTAAAGTAATTTAATAAAGATTCTAATAATTGTATATACGTTTAAATAATATTACTTTGATTGTCTATTTTGTTATAATATTCTATAGTCTTTAATAAAGTTTAATAAGTATTATTAAATTGTAATTTTAATTAAAACTTTTATTTTGTTTGACAGGTACCGACAACCAAGGTTCAGCTCTAGAAGGCAGTACAGAAGAGTAGTATTCAAACACGGTGAATGTAATGTCGTTCAAGGAAAAGTAGCTAAAAGAAGAAGAAAATATTTACAGGTAAAAATCATTTAAATACAAATTAATAACTACCTATGTTATAGCCTATAGGTGGATAATGTTGGTTTATTTATCACATCGGTAGCTCTAGTAAATGTACCTAAGAGTTTTTCTAAGATAATGCAATTTGAAATTAATTAATTTTGAATAGTTACACACTTGCGCCATATAGTCTATACTCTATACTATATGGCATAAATACTACTTAACAATATATATTTTTTTTTAAAATAAATTTAGCTAGAGTAATAAACATTTACGCAAATAATTAAAAATACGAAGTAAAATATAAATTTCAAAATATGCTAATTCATTTGGTTAAAAAAAATTATAAACAAGTAATTAATATGATGGGTGTGTAGGTGTGTAATTTATAATATAAAGGTGCATAATAAATATACGTTCCATTTTTTGATTACATTTTTCTTATTTATTTTTGAGTTCCAAAATAATGTTAGGAAAATGTATTATAATAATAATATTATATTAATACAATTATTAATTATAGTTTATATATTGAAGACATGTCTCCGATTATAATCGTGCTTCAGTATGTATTTGTTCAAAAATTTTCAAAAATTTTCATTTACCTCGTTTATTGTAGAACAATATTAATATATATATATTTAATGTTCTGTAATATATAATAAATGAACTGACTTTTTAATTCCATAGTACACTGCAGAGCAGTGAGCACGTACGAAATATGTGAATTTGATTATATAAAATATGTGTTCAACACTTAAAAATTCAGTAAATGTTTAATCTAAATCACTAAAAAAAAATGCATTCCTTTGATTTATTGTCAACTCTGAACAAACACATCATGAATTATAATACTAGAATAATATAATTCATATTATGATGTTTTAATTTAATGGTAGTAACGGTAAAAGTCTTCTATCAGGTAGACTTTTATCAAAACAGCGATAAAATAGTGGCCACAAATAGTTGATTCAACACTAAAAATAAATTATTCATAAAATGGTCTCCGTATACACGTCACAAATGCATAGACAGTCTACACGAAACTTGAGAAAGTTTTTAAGTAAGTGTTAAGGCTAAGCGGGTTTTAATGAGCTTCGATGGGAATTGTTTTTGAATGCGATTTTTTAACATTCCACATTTTAACACAGACGTAACAGACCCGTCCTAATAGCGCACGCAGAGTAGCCCTGATCCTCATAGTTTTTATTTTTCATTATATAATATAAAAAAAAACATTTAATGTCGTCTTCCGACTGAGTACTGTGGCACCGTGCACTGCACACCGATTTCCTTGTCATCTTGGAGTCTAAATCACTAGCCTATTTTTAGTGTTGACATAGCACACTATTTTTTAAATGTATTTTTTTTACCAGCCTGCTGTCACTGCTGTATTTGAAATCTAGAGCGTGACAATGGCCGTGTGTAATAAAAAAAATCATTTTATCTCGTCAAACCCCTGCAAAATGGAAACCAACAAGTACCTATCTATACCTAATTCAAAGCGCATCACACATGAAAATGTATCAAAAGAGCCAATATATTATTATTATCTTCTGACGGTTAAGCACAATCGATTTTAGATTGACGCGATGAAGCATAAATTTCTTAACACCATGTAGTATGGTGATGGCGATGTCCCAATATCCCAATACCTAACACTAACACAATATATTACCATAATTTGCCGTTATTCGCACATACGTTTTTAGAAATACTTACGTTTCATTTGTATAGATAAACACAATAGATAACTTTAGGTTGATAAACATTTGCAATATATCTTTATATATTATATATTATTCAGACTCTATGTGAATTAAAATTACCTACATACCTAATTATACTGTTAGATCTACAGCTTTCTCCTGACACTCACAACTTTGTAACGTAGGTATAATATAATTTATCACCGTTCATTAAAACCGAAACGGCACGTTTAGAAATAATACTGATGACTGATTTGTATAATTACACAAAATCAAGGAAGAGATATTTTGGTTCGTCTTATAAATTTACTTTTAGTTTTATAAGGATAGAAGTAGTTTCGATATATTGGTTTTACATTAATGTGTAATTTTTTTCGGTCAAACCCATTACACTAATAAATTTAAGCTTAATAAAAATAAATACTTCATTGAAATAAATTTAACTTAAAATAAAAAATGTAAAAAAACAGCTGTACAAAATGCAGTATCATCGCTATAATAAATGGATACTATTTAATTGGATGTATAAATTGTGTTCATAGAGCATTGCACATTATTGTTTTAAAACAACAGTTTGTTTGTTCATATTGTGCACTTATAAAAGTCACAAAAATTATTTCTACGACATTTTTCTATGCTCCCACGGATTCACCTTGAACGCAAATAGTTATGCTTAATATAAATTACATAATCTATAAATTACTACAAGATACTATTTTCAAATTATTTATTAATAGGATAATCATTTTTAATACTCTTAAAAATATATTATTCAGGTTTCAAAAATCACAAATTTCTATCAAAAAATATTTTTTACCCTAATAATAATATTTTAAGCGCCGCTTAATTATGTATTTATATATTATTGTTTTGCGATTTAATAGATAATATTATATTATACAATGTTCTTATTTTATTATTTATTATTACAGAGCTTGATTTGAGATCATTTTATTTATTAGATCGTTACAAAATATGTTTACAACATGTATATATTTTTTCTATAATATTCTAGGACATATTTACGACACTCGTCGATGCTCAATGGCGGTGGACGTTGTTAGTGTTTTCAATGAACTTCATGCTCAGCTGGTTAGGGTTTGCCATCGTATGGTGGCTGATTGCACTAAACCACGGCGATTTGGAATTCTCGGTAAGGGATAATAACTCAACGTGGGTACCATGTGTTCGAGAAATGTATTCTTTCACCGCGTGCTTTCTGTTCAGCGTCGAAACTCAGCACACAATAGGTAAAAATCTAAACCAAATTGTTTGGACGGATAGACGATGATGATATGCTATTTTTCTCATCGTTTGCCTTGAAATCGGACGATTTTTTTGCATATACTTGAGACTATAAAGCCGACCAACGTACACGACCGTTACCGTTCTGTGATGGTCTTGACATTCGATAAACACAACAATAATAATAATAATAATAATAATAATTTGTCTGTAATACCAACTTGTTGTTTGCGCTGTATATATTATCAGGTTATGGTTCCAAACACACGACCGAAGAATGTCCTGAAGCAATATTCATTATGTGTCTACAGAGCATAGCAGGCGTAATGATCCAGGCATTTATGGTGGGCGTGGTGTTCGCCAAGTTGTCCAGGCCGAAAAAGCGCACACAGACGTTGTTGTTTAGCAGAAACGCTGTCATCTGCCAAAGGGATGGCATTCTGTGTCTCATGTTCCGCGTGGGTGACATGAGAAAATCGCACATTATTGAGGCGCACGTCAGGGCGCAGCTAATAAAGAAAAAAGTGAGCATCTATGTTATAATATTACAACTATTGCAGATACCGACCCACACTGTTTGCATCATGAAATCAGAAATACTATATAGAGATTCACAACTATGTGATTATTTTATACTATAAAATATTGTCTGCGGACAATTAAATACAGTAAAACCTACTTAGAATATTTGAATCGACTGCAAAAATTCAGCAGTGTGGCCGGGCCCTATAGGGAGTCCATAATTTATTATGAGGTTTTATTGTACATATATATATATATTTATACATGGGTGTAATAATATTATAACATTAAATATTGTGCCTACAACATATGTGATAAAATATGACCAATTGCTCAATAACCCACTAATTTGAATTATTTCACTAGATGACAATAGAAGGTGAGCTGTTACCGTTCCATCAACAGGAACTTAAAGTCGGTGGAGATGGTGAAGAGGACAGGATATTCTTCATATGGCCTACGACTATTGTTCACAAAATTACTCCACAGTCACCGCTATACATGCTTTCGGCGGCAGATTTCCTACAACAGAAGTTTGAAATTGTCGTCGTCCTAGAAGGTAATACTATACATCGTTTAAACAAATAAAACCAGCTGATAAGAATACTTTACAATTAGTAAGCTACTCCACATGCAGGAATAACATTTTATTTATTATTTTACAAAGATAATATTAAGAAAATAAACCATTCCCTATTTATAGAATATTTCTTTTTGAATCAATGTAATTACAGACGGTTTTTGATAATTAGTAAAATCCTTACACATCTCTGAAACCTTAAACAACTATATGACATATACGTATTCGATTTTTGTTTTGTTATATACCTACAACCTACTATAATTACAGTATACTCTAGTTCTATCCAACGAAAAAAAATTCGAGGCATCAAGCTTTATTGTAATGGTTATTATGTCAAGCGATTTCAATTGAATTAAATTAAGATCACGAAAAATTTGAGATATCGATTCTCGACCTAATAAGAATATACTGTTGGTACCTTATTTTCGTTTTATATTTATCGATTAAATTGCAAATGTTCTAAACTTTATTTCATTTGAACTAGATTTCAACTCCATAAATTTAAAATTTAATCGGCCAATTCCATTAAATTTTCAAATGTTGAAATGTAAAAAATATATTATATTAAGTAATAGTTACATAATAACAATTTATTCCTGCTTTACTGACTGTGAAAGAAATTGTATTTCGTTCATAAACACTTTTATCGTAGATTGTAGATACACCGTATATAGTTATCGTTAATTTACACAATGGAACTACATACTATTTGCATGTGCTTTAAATAAATTATAATAATAATCATTAATAATTATTCAAAGTACACAAGTTATGATATTTTTTTAAATATAAATTAAATTTTACAGGAGTGATCGAGTCCACGGGAATGACGACACAAGCTAGGTCATCGTACCTGCCAAATGAAATACTTTGGGGACATAGGTTTGATACATTAGTGTCATTCAAAAAAGAAACTGGTGAACACGAAGTGGATTATAGTTTATTCAACAATACTTATGTTGTAGACACGCCGCTTTGCAGTGCACACGATCTGAAAAAGCTCATTTCGCTTCGGGCTCATACTGGTAAAATTGACGATTCGGTTTTAGAGAAAAAGCAAAAAATTAACCTATTCCTACAGCTTTTTAACGTACCTATAAACTATGTAACATGATATACATTTTATTTCGTTTTCTATCATTACCTTTTTTAAAATAATTTAGTGTAGATTTTTTTAACCAATTATTTAAACATGCACAATATACTTCATAAACAGTTAGCGTACCTACTAACATATTTCAAACATTCCAATACAGAATAATTACGATAAGTTAACGGATAAGTAACCTACCTACATAAAAACATTAGGTGATACCTATAACATCGAAAATATAACGTAAGTGTTATTTTTTTCATGTCATATGCATATTTCGATAAGAGTGTAGTTACTAAATATCTATATTTTATGTAGGTTTGTATATTTTATCTTATTCATTTTAATCAAAATAATTTTTTGTGTATAATAGCACTATAATAGGTGGTGTAATTTACTACCAAAAATATAAATTATTTTTAATAATGAAAATATCATCATATTTCTTAAGTATACCTAAGTAATATAATATGCTATACGAGTACATACATATCATATGTATTGTTTCAACTAAATAATTATATAGTTTAAGATACATAACTCTTTATCTTCAAGCACTAAAACATAATTTCTTTGTATAAGCTATTATAAAATGAATTAACCAACTTTGTGTACTTTCAAATATTCTAGAAAGTTAAAATCACATTGTACATTTTAATATATTTTCATTACTAATACGTGATGTAAACGTTGCTTGCTTGTTAAAGCTATACGTTTTTAAACTATTTAACACAAGTATTTTACTATAATATTTTTGTTTCAATAAATAAATAAATACTAATTAACAATAAACAATAAACATTTAAAATAATTTTTATTTTGTTACTATATTTTTAATTCTCCTAATTGTTAAGAATATAATATGTTATTCATTATTATATTAAATAAACTATTAATCATCATATATATGACAATATATACTTTCACATATTATTATAATTCTTATATTTGTGCAACACGAGTTATACACAATAATAAAGTACCAAATTTTGTGCTTACGACATTATTTATGTATTCCATTACTCTACTTGTATATTCTTGGACAATTAAAACTTCCTTAAAATAACTATGGTAGTAATTTTGTGTTAATGCTGCATGATTTCATCTGAAAGAAAAATATTGGAATATTCGATCATTATTAGAAACTGTCATTGTCGGTTTACTTTCAGAGATGCACCATATGCAACCCCTGCAGGACCACTCTACCAACTACAGTGACCCGTCGGACAGTACTTCCGGGTCTAGGACTTTCAAGCCCCGTAGTGAACTACACGACAAGCAATTGTCCACCAGTGACCTGATGATGGCCCAACTGGAGCCTTTCCTCATAAAACCCGGCGAACTGCCAGGGCCAGAATCATTCCTGTGACGATTAATGATCTTCAACGATCATTTGCTGCCGCCTAAGCTGAACCCCGGGACCATCATCGTTTCGTAATAAGCAGAGGCATCCCAATCATCTTCCACTCCCAAAATTATTGTGATCTTCTTAGACGTTATTGATTATTATAATTTATTGTACTTTGGTTTTTAATAAAATTAGTTTAAACTTTAATTTGATGTCATTATGGTTCTAATGTGATATCACTTAGAAACATATTCTCGTTTTATAAATATTATTATCTGGAAACGGGTTACTTCCATTGACTGGAAGGTCCTCAAACTAATAATCCTTCTGGAAGTTGCCACTTTATATATTATTACATTTTCCAGCTGTATTCCTTATCACCTTATTATATATGCATTTACATTTTAAAAACAAATCAGTCCAAATTAATGTTTAACAAATATATTAATAAACATATTTTTAAATTTTTTTAGTTTATTTTGATTGCTGAAACAAATTTATCGTAACAGGAGTAGTTCTACAACTAAACTGTACTTAAAATAAGTAGATACACACATCAAACATAATGTTATAAAAAATAATTAAATGTGAAATCATCAAACAACTTTTTAACTAACTATATAGACATTTCACATTTGTGTTCCTATCTACATTGTGCAATTAATGTGTATTGTATGGTTTCGGAAATTGTTATAAAGCCTCATTTCTCCAAGATTACTAGAAAAATATTTTTATTTTAAGATACTTCATGTATTGCAATAAATATTTTTTTTTAAACAATACCTTATTAAACTTACTAGGTATTTTTAAATAAGTATACATGATAATTTCCAATCTACACAGTTAAAATAAATATTTGGCGTGGATTACAAAAAATAGAATGATAACCCGGAGCAAAGGGTCCCTCAGCGACACAATACTTTATCGAGCTTGATAAGCTTATAATAGTATGACAATTATTGAATACAAATCAAAAACATTACTTCGCTAGTCTGATTTTTAGCATTTCACAACTTTTGTATATAACACTGAGGCTTATTAATTTAATATGGACTAAATTGTTTTCGACTTCATACTAAAATATCATACATAATAATGTAAGATACGGCTTATCCCCACTACCTCAAAATATGTGCCCCCAAATCCTTAACATAAGTCAAAACATTTTAATTGTAAGAAAATCTATTGATGTTGTAAAGAACACAGTTATTGTTTTAATATTTTAAGCATTGTTAATAGTTTTGTGTTGTTTTTAAAATAGTTTAATACGTTTCAAACTATTAAAAATATAATTTGGTGTATTATGCAATCAATTACTGAATGCTGAACGTAGAGCATAATAATATAATACCGAAAAATGTCATACTTTTCCCCATAGGTATTGGTTTATTAACATTTAAATTTAACAAATAAATTTGTATTTATATGTTTATACATTTTAACAATTCTCGACTGATTACATAATGAATTCCTATGTTTAAAATCAAAATCTATAAACATTATTGAGCAATGACTAAAATTGAGCATGATATGAATATTGTATACAATTTATTTTGAATAAAAGACATAATTTAAATTTCCTGAATATTTTATTGTACATGATAAGGTAAGAATTATACCTTCTATAGTCTTTTTATGATGGAATTTAGCAGATATAAGTAAGATATTACGCAGAAATATAGCTATAAGTAAAAACCTATACGTCTATAAATTCAGTTAAGACGTATTATACTGTAGTCTGCAGTGTTAGGATTAAAAACATTTTTTCTCTAGATGAATAGGTTATAGATATCATTATATTATATAACGTAGGTCTGTGGTTCCCAAACTTTTTTGGTTCACTTTATCCTAAAAATTAAAAAAATAAATTGCGCCTCCCATTAATAAATAAATATAACGGAAATCGCCGAATCAAGTATATTAGTCTATAACTTGAATTAAAGTAATACTGACATAGTGAAATATTTTTTTAGAATAGTTAAGACGTTTCAACAAAATTATTGTTGATTGCAAAATATCAATATTTACCAAGCGGCTCGCACCTCACAATTTGGGAACAGCCTGGCATAGGTTATAAATTATAACTAACATTTTTATAAATACCAATAAAAAATTACTGAATTTCTACAAGTAGATGAAATTGAAAATAAATATTTGTTTTATATTGTTAAAAGTTAAGTATCTAAGATACTAAACTAGTAATTTAATAAAAATATGCTGGATATTATTGGCATTTGGCAATGATAATAATTACGCATTGTCATGAACAAATAATTGAATGTTGTAGCTATGTAAAAAATGATACTATAATTTCTAAAAATTTGAAGGTGGTGAACTGCGGCCCAAACTTAGGGTTTCGATTCAAGTGCTAATTAGAGAATTATTAAAGACACGTAAGAATTGATTGCGGCTCGTGTTTGTGAGATGTTAAAATTGCGGCCACATAATAATAAATTACCACTTGATATTATCAGCCTATTAGCGTTACCCAGGAGACACCACGGGAAAGTTGACTGAATCGTTTTTTTTTATTAGTTTATTGTTTTTATTATTTATGTTTTTCTTCTGAAGACACAAATATTTTGGCTCAAAGATTTTCTCGAACATTCTGATTTGGGGAAATACATATATAGTATTTCCTAATGAAGACATTGGTAAATTACAGGAGAAAAAATAATTTCCATTTAGAATTTAAATCAAATTTTTATTTTTTATTTAAACACAAACAAAAACAAATAATTTTTTTTAATTTCATTGTCGAATAGGCTAAACTATCAGTTTAAATTATTAACAAAAACGCTAATTATTTTCTAGATTCTCATTGTTTACTATTGAAGGACACCAATATTACAATATTTACAATCCGGCGATTTTTCCAATCTGATTAGCAAGGCGCGATCTCGTGGTCAATAAATGTTATCAGCTAGCTAGTCACAATATTGAATACACGAGTGAGCCACAGTAATGCATGAGTACAGCCCCGACGACACATTTTTATTATTTCATCATTTATAATTTAATTTAATTTATGGTATATAATAATTATACGTAGACAATGAAATAAATAAATAATTTAAATTACATGATTTGGTCTAAAAAAAAAATATGATTAGCTTTTGTGATCGGATGAATTAATATAATGTTATGTCAGAATATAGGTAGGTATAATTTAATATTATGTCTATATATAAAATATAATATAATATAATATATGCAATATATGTATATTTATATAATATATGTCTTTATATATATTCTTTATTATGTATTTATATATTATTATATATATTATACCACAAAACAATAACATCAATTTAAAATATCGTTCTTTAAAACAAATTTTTTAATCGCAGACTGCAAAAGTTATTTTTAAAAAGTTCCGTAAAATATCGTAAATAGCAAAATGTAGAGAAGATAATATTTAATTGTCAATATCAAATACAAGATACAACTAACTATGTAGTTTTTATTTTCTAACATGCAATTTATACGCTGTTGATGTTATAAAATATAAATTATTAATTATGTGTGAGGTTTCACATAATATAACGTTTTACTTTTGTATTTGAATATTATAAAAATATAAACTAATCAGAACGTTTGTTCATTAAATAATTAAAATCAAAATTATCACTTAATCTAGCAAAAGCACCAAACCAAAAAATAATTACATGCTTCAACCTACCGTATAATTAATCTCCTTCGTCAAATTTAACATATCTTTTTGTGAATAATCGAAACTTACTGCACAGCAGAGATAAGTCTTTTTTTTTTGTTTGGTTGTTACAAATTCATATTTTCCTAACGTAAAACGAAACATTTAAATACTCGTACAAATTAATTTATCATCTTAAGACCTTAAGTACATAATTGTACATTTTGTACACAAATCATAGGCATTTCTATTATAAAAATATACCTACTATCGTCTATCATCCTCCAAAGCCACGAACGTCTAAAAATGATATAGTATACAAACTTAAAAATATAATTTTAATTCATTTAATCGTATTAACAGTAATGTATAGTAAATAGTGATTGAAGTGGTTGAAATAATAATTTATAAATTTTATTACAATAAAAAACAATATTGTTGCCTATTCAGTTGCATATTATTTTATAGTCGCATACGCAATAATATTTTTGTTCTAAAAAATTAAAAATCCAAACTAATCTGAGCCAACACAAAACCTATTATCAATCCATGAATAATCTAATTTGCTAATTATATTATATACAATAGAATTAATATTACTGAAAACTTATAATTTATATTAAAATACAATTTTTAAAACATTTTTTTTTTACTAAAAGAGTGAAAATTACTTTTATTTGGTTTCACAAAACTATAAAAGTACTGCTAAATGGTATTACAAATTATTTGCTATATATAGGTACTCATAGGTATTCTCATAGTTTGAAAACAGTAACATGAATATTTACAAACTGAAAAATCAATAAATACTAATCCACTTAGCTTAACGAACTATAATTAAAATGTTAGAAACATTGTTAAAAATATAAAAAAAATAAATATAACCACCCAAATAAAATTATCAAATATTTGACTGTTGTACCTATACTATAATCTTGAAAAAATGAATCGATGCTATTATATTTGTACTTTTACATACTTACCTAGCATAAAGTATGGAACCACAATCTGGTAGAACTAAATATTTTATTATTGAATAATGATAGTAAAAAAGTTTAGCGTAACGGTCAAACTTGATTACCAAACCTAAATTTTACCAACCTATCACAATTGACATTAATAAATACTAAACATTTAAAAGCCCAAGTTTTTAACAATTAATTTTAAATTTATTTATCTAAGTGGTATTAATCAGTTGGCGTACCAAAAGCACATTCAAATTACATTCTCCATTTTAATTTTTGATTCAAAGTTTTTTTAGTTACATACATAAATATTATGTACAGTAAGACACTAATACAGAAGGGATATTAGATAATACATATATTTATAAACCTTCCAATAACTTATCACCTCTTTAGTCTAAGCCTTAAGCCAGTTTAAAACTGTTAACACTATAAATCACACATTCACACCTAACATGACGCCAGCTATGCCTCTATAAAAAATAACAGTTATTGGTAAGGTTATTAGTTTATACGTTTTTATATCATAAAACTATGTTATACACTCTTATAGACGGCTAAAATAAAAATAAAAAAATTATTATTATTATTCGAAACATACGAATATGAATTTTTTTTAACAGTCGATTTTTGATCAAGATGGTTATACCTTAAGTATCTGGACAGTATAAATCTGTATACATACCTGACTATTCCATATTACGTATATAGGTGCAATCAATGTAGTTCATAAAAATTTAATTTTTCCTAAAAAATGTATTATAGCGTCGGAAGTCGGATGCCGGGTAACCAATAATTATTATTACTGTCAATATTAATACATCGTCGCGAAGAAACCGTGTCAATACTCAATACCATTGCAATATTGAATTGGCCACGGCCGGCCGGTAGAAAGGTTGGCAGCAAACGCGCCACCGGAAGATGACCAGACGCATTCGCGAGCGTTGAAGTAGCTGCAGTTTGTTGTTTTCATCATACCTAGCGCCATAACGTCTGCGACAAACGCGGGTATTTTTTACTTCGCGTGAAAACCAGGTCACACCGTCCGTCTTATACCCGTATTGGTCGTATGCGGTGTATGGGCAATTGATATTTTGTTACCTTCGGTCAAAGTGTCATTATCGTCTGCAGCGCGGAGCGACCAATTCCTTTGAAATATCGGTTTTTATCAATACAATTATAATAATATGTTCGATGTCGTACAGGACGTTACCCGATAAAATTATAACATTTCGCCGCCTATCACAGTACGAGACTATGAATATGTCTTACAAATGTAAAATAATATAATATTATTTAGCATTGACAACTTTATACATAATTCATATAGGTACTAAATCTGTATTAAATTTGTTAGGTATTAATATTAAAAATTTCCCTGATTTCATATTGTACAAGAATATAAGATCCGTCCTGTCATAAAATAAATTGTGAAATAATAATTTAACAACTTTTGTTTTTTTGATATTAATTAATAATTAGTGTCCATAAAATATTTATCTCGAGAAATATGGATGCGGATTCATCGCAATTGTTAACTTTTAAAATTATTTGTCATAACTTATAATTACTTGTCTTTTTTTTTGTTTGTTTAAACGAATCATAGTAGTACAAATTAGGTATTCAACATCAAAATTGGACATAGTTTGTTCTTTTAAGAGGTCAAAACTGATAATTCTCATATATATTTTTCAAAATAATTGGGAAAAACATAAAAAAATTAAGGAAAAACCAGAATTTTTACACAAAACTAGTAGGCATTCCACAGAATCGATTTTGTTCTTTCGTTGTAACTAAAAATTGAATAGCCCAAAAACAGTAAATACTTTAAATTTACATCAAAATTTTATATTTGAATTTTATTTACATGATAAGATATCCAAATATTTTGACAGTTATATATTATAGACATAAGTTTTTTTAGAATTTTTAACTATGAATAACGATAAAAATTATTCTGCTGAATCAAACTAATTAAGACAGTTAAATGCAAAGTTCCCCGTAAGTAGTTGTAGACTATGTTTGAGATATAAAAATAAAATTTGAAAGTCAATCCACAGATATTGTTTTAATGAGTATCTGAAATTGAAATGTTGACGAAATTGGATATTCACGTCCAAGCTAAAGATTTCTCATAAAATGATCAAATAAAATACAATACAATATAGGCTAGTAATATAGGCTGACAGGCTGCAGTCTTCGTCAGTCAGCGTTTTTCGAATGCAATAGTATTATTATGCTAGTCGCGAAGGCCGACTAGGAATCAATGACGTCCAACAGTCGACAGGCATTGGACGAGTTTCAGTGGGCCGCGACAGGCGTTGGACCAGTTTCGGTCGGCCGCGGCAGTCGCGATATCACTGTATCGCGGGTTTCGATGTACGGAAAAAAATTACTAAAATATTATAGTTAAACAAAATATAGTAAATATAACTATTTTATAGGTAAAATAACTAAAATAATTTAATTATTATGACTATTCATAAAAGTATAGTTGCTTGTTATTGTAATGTTAACTATACATTTTAAAGTTACTGCAGTTTTTGAATTAACTAAAAAATATTGTTGAAATATTTTACTAATATTAATAGTTAAAAAGACTACAATTAGGTGTAGGTAATATATATTATATTATAATATTATTATGTATTATATGTAACATCATTCGGGAAAAAGCGATTTTCCAATATTAGTTTTCAATTAATTTAAAGTCGTTTGCAGTAAGGTTTAAGTCGTTTAAGTCGTTAAATCGTCTGTAGTCGGCATTTGAGTGGTCTGAAGAAACGGTACAGTTTTGAAAATTTAAACGAACTATTTTAAAATATGGCCTATAATACTTATTAGTTATTAATCATCATATATCTTCAACAATTTTCTTTGAAAACGTAAACGATTTAGCTTATGTTCTTCTGGATTTTACACGAGTAAATGATATGAAAGTATGTAATAATTATAAACTATTCTATACTAAACTATACACTTACGTGGTATGCAGATAAAAGTAGGTACCTACCACAAAATATTCAAAGTTTATAACTTACAGCAGTTCGGCAAGCATGCGAAGTGTGAACAGCGATTAAAGGTATTAAGGTAAGTACCTACTTAAAATTATAACTATTGCAATTAGCAAATTAACTATACCTACATAAAGTTATCTACCTATATATTTTCTGCGCCTAATTTGAATTTTGAACAGATATAATACCAAAACCAGCCATAACTATCAGAAGCATTTTTGATGTATCAGATACAGAAAGTTCTCCAGACAGTGAGCAACTCATAGATGGACATTTCATTTAAAGTAAAAAATTTTAAAATAATTATTTCATACTAATGAATACAAAATGTAATTTATAGACAATTTAATTAAAACAATATTAGAGCAATACCAAGATGGTCACTTTATACTCCAACATTACGTTACAAATGGATGTTTAATTCTAAAACATAAATTATTTAAATCTGAAGCGGCAAATAAAATTGATCAGCTACAATTTTTTTCTTTTTTTTTTTTTAAGATTTCCTGATATTCATCATCTAAACTTAGGTATATAAAATTAAATTTGTTGACATTTTGTAAATCAGATCGCAATATGGTATAAGTAAGAACTATGGATGTAAAATGTACAGAAGAATAACAATTTTTACATTATACGAAACAATAAATTATACAATACAAATATATAAATAATAACAGTAAGTTGATTTAAAATGTCGTGGGGGACCATGTTGGAGTCTGTGCCTGTTTGGACGAGTATTCAGCAGTATATATTTTTTAAAACACATCTGTCTATCTTTTTCTTAGTAAAAAAACATTCTTTTTAAGGTCGTTTTGATTTTTTGATATGAAACATCTTTTGGCGTACCTTGGAGGTAAGACTAACTTGTACGTCATGAGTGCCAGTGCCCATGACTACTAACTGCATTACTTACATAAAATAAATAATAATAAAACATTTGTAACCAATGGCATTCATTTACATGTAAAAAAAAATAATTTAATTATTATTATTATTATATAAGTAATAATTTGTACTTTGTAATCCCGCAACAAACGATTCGATCCTTATGATGAAATTCCTTGAACAAAAATTATATAAAAAATATTTCTTTGTCTTGTATTTATATTCTGAACATGTAATTTATAAGAAAAATATATTTATTTTATTAAAGCAAACTTTATGTTTTTATTTAATTAATTTTTTTCTTTAATTATAAATTCTTTCAATAACCATCAATTTTGTTGTTTCACATCTGCCAGGCGTCCCATGACGGATTTTTTTTTTTACTAAAAATACTACCAGTATTAAATGATTAGAATCATTAAAAAAAAAAATTATATTCAGTTATCATGTATGTAAAATTAGGTAGTATATTTCAAATGCCATACGAACTGTAATTATTATATAAAAACAAACCCCGCGAGTATTTGAAATTATTGTAAAATTGACGTACGAGTACTCTTCTACTTGTGTAATAAATTATGTTAAGGTTTTTGTATGTCATTTTCCTCTGGCATGGTTGAAACACTATTCGTAAGCTGATAACTCATGTATAATCAAATTGATACACAAAATAATATGTATTATGCAATAAATACAAATGTTAAGAATACACTTGTAGTTTGATGTGGCTCGGTGGTTGGCTGCATTTCCCAATGAGTGTCAATAAGCATCGTCCGGCATCGCTAGAACCCGGATGGGTGATCACCTGGGTGTTCAGCGACAAATCCTCACCTCCACATACAAACGTGTTATTCAAACTCAATTTCAACCCGGCAAAATGCTTATGGCCATAGTCGCCGATGCTTTAGACCAAAAAAAAAAGTATAAGCTCCTATATTATTAAGGATATTATAGTAATGTTCATGGAAATAATTAACAATACGTATGTATGTTGAGATTACATAAATTATAGAACCGTTAATAATTAAAACTATTTTAGTGGAGTTGGTTCTTGGTATAGTTGAAGTTGTTGAATTTACCTTCCAAATCATACTTCAAGAAATCCACAATAAAATTATTCAAGTACATTATAAAGTTGCTCCAAATCTCAACATCTTCCTAGAATTATTACAAAACATACGAAGCTTAAAAAATTAATTTAAAAATGTAATTTACTTTTAAAATGTACATCCAATCATACTTTCAAGTTTAGATTACAGTTAAATATGTAGTAACAATGTAACATTACATCATATAGTATGAATGGACACATGTCAGGTAACTTGAAGCACATATAAGCGGCGACAAGTCTGTATCGCCTTTCGCATATAGTATATACTTCAAGTTGTAATAATAAAAAGTTCAATTTGATAAGCATACACTTAGATAGAAAACCAACTCAGGATTTTTTTATTCAAAGTGTCCTAGTACTAGTTAACCCTCTGTTAGTCGCGCGTTACCCAGTAGTGATTAAAAAAAAATATATAAAATCATTAGATACAATCTAAAATATGGTTTTGTGCTAATAGTATCCTTCCCACTTATTCTTTTCACATTGTACTAAATCTAATTTTTCCCACATATTTATAAATACCAAAACATAGATATAATTGTGTTTTTATTTGTATTTAAACTTTTTAGTTTGTTATTCAAAATTTATGGTATTCCCAGTTTGAAACACAATAGAATTTTAAATTAAAAATTGTATTTCTTTCACAAAATGAATTTACATATTATAAGAGACCGTGGCCACTTCGAATTTAATTGTTTGCGTCCACAATAAATTGCATTAATTTATATACATTTTTTTTAATACGTTGAAGGAATGTGGACGTCTGATCACATTTTTTAAATTTATTATCATTGATATAACTTAAGTTGGCATATTTACTAACATTTTTTAAACTTAAACCAGCTACTTCAAGGAGACGTCTGATTAATCGTTTCTTTACTTAATGAACTAATTGTGAATAGAGTTTCAGATTAATTAACATTCAGATTATGTAATTATAGATTTTACCATTATCTGCAGTCTCTAGTGCCAAACTAAATTAATTATTAATTTTTGATTTTTAAAACAAGAATAGCTGCGGCGCGGCGCCCACGTTCCCCTTTCCATTTTTATATCTTTATTTAATTCTTGTTCATTTTTTATACCCATTTTTTAAACATAACCAGCTGGTGCACTCTAAATAATCATTGTTTATGAACTAATTATTTTGAATAGCATTTTTGGTTTTAGTATTTGGAGATTGTAGATTGCGGTCTTTATAATGTATTTCTAATGTACATTTTTTCATAATATTTCAAAATACATTGTGTGTAACAATTTTACACGTTTTTTTAGAAAATGTATTCATGAAATTACATTAAACAAGCTATAAACACAATTATCGTTTTTTCGCAGGAAATATCGGAAGTAACAAAAAAAATTAGTACTAAGTAAGAACGCCAAATTACTTACATTTACCAAGTATAAAAGCCGTAAATATTTTCACCTACAACGTTTTGACTTTTCATGATCTACCATCTCAAGTTACTGCATTATTGCTAAGCATTAAATATTTTCTACGTTTTTTCTGAATAAAAGACATTGTATAAGTATAATAATAGTTTCTAAACTGTTAACTTCATTATTATTTGGAAAGTTTGTGCAATACATAAAGATATTTTATTCTAGTAAATAAATGTATAGATGATTTATAATAATATAATTATTATTAAAAAATAATCCCGTAAAATTTACTTGCAGCGTTTTCTCTTATTATAGACCTATATTATACGGCTTGTATCGCTAAATAAAAATTACTAAAAACATAAAGGTAACTTTTATTTGTGTAATAACTAATAAGAGAATACTACTAATTCATTATTCTTTCATTGCATTCCTTATCAAAAAATATATAAAGTTGGATAATTTTATGTTCTATACTAAACGAAAATATAAAATATAAAAATAATAATAAAATAAAAAACACACAATATCTAATCTAAACTAGTATATTTGTTTTTACTGAACTTTTGCTTAGCAAGGCCCTTAAAAATGACCTTAAAAGACTTTTATTTTATTACAAAAGTCAATTAATACAATATATTTTAATATTTAAGGAAGTTTAATAAGTAATATTGTAAGATTAAACTATTACGACGAAAAAATTGGAAATAACTTTTCATCTCTTCAGCTATAATAGTTATTAACGGCGAAGAATATTTTCTTGTGGCTGTATAAGACTTCTTACTGTTAATTCGTTGATGCTCCGCCTAACCTTGGGCCACCACTATGTAGCTTTTTTTAACATAATTTTTCTTTAGGCAATCCGTTGTAGTAATAAAACAAGAAGCTCAATTGATATAATATTAGTGCACACAGGAATCACAGAGTGAAGAGATATCACAGTGGAAGTACTTCTTCAAGATTTAGTAATAACAAGGGAACGGATTTGAATGCAAATTGCATTTCATTCTCAATGTCCAAAAACATTGCTTTCAAGCACAAAGTTCATTTCATACATCAAGGAATTAAAAACAGTAACTTTTACTTTGAATTTTTTGACATTTTTAGTGCATATTTATGTTTTTAAGTCATTTTTATACAAATTTGTTGCTTGCAGGAATTATAAAAGTTTCAAAAATATACATTACATGAACAATGTACATTGGCCGATAATAGTTTGGAATTAAATCTAGAGTTTATAAAAGCAAACTATTGTACTTTACCTAAGTATATAACAACTTTAGAAAAATCTGGATTATTTTTTTTTATTTTTTTATTTGAATTAAGCTTCGGCAACTAAGAGTTTAACTATAAATCATTTACATGTTATATAAGTTACATATTAAATACTATTGATAAGGTTGGACTTAGTAATAAAGGTTATCATGTGTCTTATGTTGTCTGGGTGGAGGGCTTCTGACAGAATGTTTGAAATGCCTGATTCTCGTCTATCCGTTTCATATGAAAGGCATTCAGTTATGATGTGTTTGATTGAGAGAGGTGTACCGCAGCTGTACCTGGATTATTGTTGGCTGATGCAATCGGTATTATTGAAAAGTAAGAAATGAAATCGGAATAGATAAGAATGAAATAAGGAAACCTATAAATCAAAAATTTGAAAATGTAATTGAAAAAAATAAAGGATAAGAAACAATAAAAAATATTTCCAATATTTTGGAGGGAAATATAACAACTCGAGACGATATATCTGAAGAACTAACCGGCGGTCGTATAACAAATATTATGAAGTTTGCCCAAATAACTTCTTGTGACGTCGAACGAACTTTTTCAGTACACAAAACGACAATTTATAATTGCAATAGGACTTAACATTTTAATGGTAGAATGGCATTATATTTTAATTTAACTACAGTTCAAAAATATCAAAAATCTTTAATCAAATATTTTTTTCCCTAAGGGTTTAAAACTAATTTAACTAAATGTTAAGTTTCAAGCTTTAAAATTTAAAATTTGTTAATAAATATTAATTGATGTGTTCAACGCTGATTTAAAATGTTTTAATTATAATATTTAAATCGCAAAAAAATCCAGCTTTTTGAATATGTATGTATAATTTCTTTGTTTAGATAAGAGACACGTATGTATCGGTGCATCCGAATTGCATGCCAAAAAAACAAATATAAATCGGGTCGTCCGAATTGCATGCCGTCTCTTGAAGGGGTCTGTCCAAATTTTATGCCGTCTCTTAGAGGGGGATATATCCGAATTGCACGCCATCTCTTAGAGGGGTATATCCGAATAAATAACTTACTTTTCAACTGGAGGATCGGGATTTTGTTACATTACAATAAAACATATAAATATTGTAGTAAGTGACACTGTGAATAAGAATCTTAAAATAAAACTATTTTTTTTTCATCGACAACAAAGGCCATTAGTTAAATAAAACTATTGTAGTTTAGGGTAATCAAGTGAGTGTATTTTAAATATTATTTTTAAATTTGGTGGTTTTTTGACATTTTGCACACAATATTACAATTTAAATAAACAAAATAATATATAATAATAATTCATAATAACATAATATGTCAATTTAGAAACATCTTTTTTTGAATAATAAAATAGTATAATAGCATTTTTTTAAAAAAATTAGGAAAGTCCAAAAAAAAGTTTAAGTTGTTAAGTGCATACTGCATAGTAAATAAACGTGTGGTGTACCTACGGCATGCAATCCGGACAAAGCCCTCTAAGAGATGGCATGCAATTCGGACAGACCCCTCCAAGAGATGGCACGCAATTCGGACAAACCCCTACAGGAGACGGCATGCAATTCGGAAATTTTTTTTTTTTGGCATGCAATTCGGATGCAGCCGTATGTATAGTGGATTTTCAAATCACCTCCTCCTGAGTTGTAAGACTTACAGTCCATATGGAGTTTAATAGTCGTATAGAGTAGCACCTCATCAAAATCTTTTAATTTTTAAAATTTTAGGAGTATTAATGAATAAATAATAAATACTTATATTAATAAAGATTAAATATTATTACATCTTAAGTAGATTTTTAAGATCATTAAGCAATATAAAAAATCTGCCTAACATTTACACTTTAAATTAAACAACTTACCTGGTCTAATTTGAATATAATAAGTTAATATCGCCACACCGCCACGGGATACTCTTTAGCTCTTAAATGGTATAACAATTCTAAAAATAAGTTTTTTTAAGTATAATATTGTCCATACGTAATTATAATTACTTATCAGAATTTTAATAAATGCAATATTAACGGATAAATGGGAGTGAGCACGAATGGTTAATCAACCTGTGTATAATTATTTATAACCATAAACAATTTAAGATGCACTTTAAGACGATGTATTTGAATGTATTGGTCGCCATAATAACATGCATGTAAGTATAGCCAGTATAGGACGTAATACAAAGGTGGTAGGTACTAATAATAG
The DNA here is from genome assembly GCF_001856785.1 of Myzus persicae. Taxonomy (NCBI): domain Eukaryota; kingdom Metazoa; phylum Arthropoda; class Insecta; order Hemiptera; family Aphididae; genus Myzus; species Myzus persicae. Next base: position 701,608 of record NW_019104211.1, read on the forward strand.
TAATTACTTAGTATATACCTACATGATGACCTACCTACCCAATTCTATAAAAAAAAATGTTATATTCAATAAACATGTACGATATAAGGTATATCATTTTAAGACGTTTAGAAAAGTTACTTAAATAGATAAGTAAATAGTAAAATATTACACGCATATTAAAATGTATGTATATTCAACCGGTATTCATTGTGATGATATATATTATTATAACTTATCTTTTACTATTTTTTAATTATTTTTTTTCAACCTAACACCCAATTCAAGAGTTATAATTTGTTTTTAATTATTTAAATTTATATTATTTTAAATAATTTAAATGTTGTAAATTAAATTATTCAAAACAATTATGTGATAAATATAACAATTTTATAAACTATTCAACCGTATAATAATTAATAGCATACTATGTGGTCATATGGGACATTAACAATTTTCTCAGCCCATTATATTATCTACTGAGATAACTGTTAATACATTCTTTGTCGGCAAACATTTTTCTTAGCTCTTACTTATTACTTCGTATAATATACCTATATAAAGAGGCAAAATAATTTCAACCATATACTTTTGATCGTGGCTAGATAAAATTATAGCTGGACAATTATTTGTTCTTGTAGTTTAAACATAATATTATAGTAAGTAATAAGCTTATATTTTTGTTTAATTATAGTTGTTATGAATTACAAATAATTCTTTGATAACTGCAATTAGTATAATCTGTGGCCATCACATTTTCTAGTTAAAAAGGTAATTTTTATATTAGGTAGGAATATAAAAAGTACCTGTATGTTAGTATATCATCTGAACTATGGTAAATTGTAAAATTAATATTTTAAACACTACCTACCCATTTATACATTTCAAAAACATAATTTTTTATTACTCTTTTAACTTTTAACTTTTCAACTATTAGCTACAAAAGTTTGAAAGTTTGTCTATTGCGGTAATATTAGTTTTAGATTTATTTTATTAGAATTTTTAGTCTTGGATATTTGTTTATTATTTATTAATTATTTAAACATAAGTCACCAAGCATGTTAATGTGTTACAGTGTCTGTACCATGTTCTTAACAGCCATCAGGCATCAATAGTAATGATTTGTATAGGTAACTATAATAGCTGTACCGCCCGGCGCCCAATGATATAATTTTTATTGAAAACGGTCCAGCAGTTTTTGAGTCTATTAACTTCGAACCAACATCCATTTTTAGTTGTATAACCCGACTTCTCCTGCGAAAAGTATAAAATATAGCACAAGGGTGTATCTTAGTCTTGATGTATCTCAGTTCATTGGCAAATTCGTGTAATTCCGGGCAAACGGTGAATCTCGCATTGTGAACTAAATCGGCTGTGATGGATAATTCGCCAATGGCAATTGGATACAGCACTTAGTATACACCGAATGGTGTCCAAAAAACTACTCTCTAAACTCTCCTGATATCTCCAAAAAAACTATTTTGAAATGTTTTCAAAATATGATAAGTAGTTTTCGAGTAGGTACCTACCTATATGAGCTACAAACATCATATTCAACGCTGACATTTGTTTAAGATATTATAATTATTTTATTCGAAACCATTAACTCGACGATTTGATGCATGCTTTTACCTCATCTGCCCGAGAAACCAATGGCAACCATAACATTTATCTTTTAAAAACATTTTTTAAAAAAAAAGCAACCTAATATCTCCTATTACTATTATACCGTTTAGGAAGAATTCAGTGAAAATTTATAAGAAAAATATTATAAATATCCATACAGGGATAAAGATAATTGTTAATCACATTCTAAAGTTTCTTGATTCTCACTGGAAAATACCTTACATTATTTTATATTAACCATTGTTGTTATTCGTTTATTACTAGACACGAATTATAACAATTATAATTGTATTCATTTTAATTATTTATTCTAACAATTAGCTATAGGCTTAAAAGTTATAAAAAAATAAAAATAAAATTGTAGATAAGCCTTCAGTAAAACGTTCAATATAAAGGATGAGTAACAAGTAACAACAGTAGTTCTTATTTACTGATTGAAATAGCGGTATAACCATAAACTCTTATTTTATAAAAACTAGTTAGTTGAGTAGGTACCTACCTATCCATAGATCACTTCTTTTTTTAAATCAATTGTAGTCTATATGAATAGGTACTAGTGACTGCCACTTATTTATCGGTTTAATTTAATGACATATTAAAAATTAGTAATTATCTTGGTAGTTATCTATAAAACGAACAATGTTTTTTTATTGTCTATACTTGTTGCACGTCATTTAGTTAAATTAATATTCGTATGTTCAGGGATTTTTTTTAGATATATTTATTAAATCAAAACTTTATACAATAGTATACTATTAAATAAATAAGCTTTTTCATTAATTTGAACACCAATAGCATTGCTTGTAGATATAAGATTACTGAGATGTATAAATATTTACTATGAAACAAGAAATATTATTAGCATGAAAAATAAACATATTTACTTGTGATAATTATTCGAAACCACCTAATATTTATCTAAAAACTGATTTATTTGTTACCAGTTTAATTAGATATTAAAAGAAAAAGAGACAAAATGTTTTGTGAATAATTCGGTGACTGACAAATTACGTTGCAGCCTGCAGGTTGGTTCCAAACGCGTTCACTGCAGTCTGTTAAGCGCAGGCCATCATTGTTATTAGTACCTATATAATTATAATATAGTAATATACATCAATCTACAGTCGATAATATATATTTAAAATATTCTTGAATAATGTGTAATATCATAATTTATTTAATCACATTTAATAATTAACAGCCACATAACACGATACGCGTATAAACCGATGGCCGTGCAATGACATATTATTATAAAAACATGGCAAAGTGCCCAAAAATATGTTTTAAAATTCATTTTTATAAGTTGTGCTGATATAAGTTGGCTTCGAGGTATATACCTATATAAGAACGTGTGGCAAAATGCCCATTATGGTCTCTGCACCGTGAGCACGGACGCACGGCAGATATAGGCCCTCAGGATTTTGATGAACTGTGCGATGGTGATTGGGACAATTCTGCAATCCGTTACACATAAATAAACGTATCGTATTTATGGTACTGTACGCAAGTATTATCGTTGTACATAATAAAAAATATTCCGATAAAATCCGACAAAATAAAATTACAAAAATTATTGCATAGGTACCTGCAGGTACATATTATTATTATAAGCACGGATGTACCGAGTTGGAGGAGCAATTATCTCAAAGTGAATTTTCATCTCCTCACGACTTAGAGTTATGGCGACTAGACTGTATTTATATTAACTTGATAATATAAAATAATGTATAATTTTTACATTTTAAACCTGTGTATAATACGATAAAATAATATATTAAGGTTAAGAGCTTTTTTTATTAAAAAAATCGTTATTTATTTTTTAAATCATCTTTGCCGACCAAGCCTATAAGACGTACATTTCCTCTGAGCACACGACGTTTCCGGCGATGTTATCAATGATCATAATATTATTATTATATTATTACGTACTTAAGCTTAAAACTTGATGGTACTGAAAAAAATGACGCGATAAAATTTTGTAAGCGCGGCGGATATATGGTGGCCTGCAGTTTAGCGAAGTACATAATATATACATGTATATCGTATATGTATTTATATAATATATATATCTACATATATATATATATATATATATGCGTGGTGTATTATATATAGGTACTCACATAATGATTAAACAGGTTTTTACCCCAGCTCGTAGGTAATGATTTCGCAGAAAGATTGGCGTTTAAGTACAATATATAGAGACGCACATAAGGCAGGAACTTCAAGGATAATAAAGAGGGGGAGCCACAATAACGGCAGGTAAGAAAAAAAAAACGGGGCATATCATAGACATGTCGTGTCTGTGACATTTTCCAAGCGGTTGGTCATAAATCTGCGGCGTTGAATTTCTTTACTGAAGTATAATATTGAAGAGACCACGGCGGTACGTTACTGTTGCAGCTGATTACTGCGGCTCGTAATAAATGTAATAATTTTTTTTTCCTACACTTATTCCCGGATTCTTTTGCACAATGATAGAATTCTTTGATTCGATTCGCCGTTGCCTTAAACAGGATCTTAACAAAAACTTCATATTATACCTAGGTAGTCGTATTTCCAGTGATTTTATAAATACCTATAGGTACTCGTGCTGACATATGCCTACTGCAATATGCGTGCATGATAAACTTGATAAAAGTATTTATTATTTTAAACCTATTTGTATTGATTTTCAAACAACTAAAATTAAGTTACACCAATAACAACGATTTCAATTATGCCAAAAACGAAAACTTAATTGCAATCCTCGAACGCATAAAAATATAAAAATTTAGAATATACATTATCTTAATAGTATACTTAAGCATTTCATTAACAATATAATTTGTATGGATATTAAATTATTTTAAGATTTTTTTCAAGTTATTATTTAATAAAAAAAAAGTTTTTACTTACATTATATGTAATAAGATATAACACAATAGTGAAGTATAGTAAAGTAGTTGACGGATTGATTATTTAATAAATTATAAAAATTATTTAGTAAACTGTGTAATAGGCATACTTACAGAATATATGTTTTATATGTTTCATACTATAGGTATAGCAAAGAAACTGCTTGTAATATTATATTGGTTTAATGGAATGAAAATACGGATTTTAATTTCAAGGGGTCCACTGTTCGGATTTTCAAGGATTTAATTAGAAGTAAAATTGAAAGATCAAGTTACCTACATCTTTTAATTAACAGCAAAATGTATTGATTTCACAACGATGTTATTTTTAGAATTTTTTTTCTGCTTGTGATTTTAGTAACTTAAATCCGATCAGGATCGTTTTTCACGAACTTGAAGGTATCTTTATTTATTTTATTAATTTCAGCGGTGTCTTATTTTCAAAGTAAAATTTGGAATAATAACCTATCATTATACTATTATTTATTTGTGTCTACTATAGGTAGGTATAATAGGTAATATAGATATATACATCAACATCATTATTACATTTTTAAAAATATTGTATAATGAGAAAATACATTAATAAAAAATAGTTGGAAAAAACCAACATCTTTACTCAAACCCAGTTTTAATAATAATAAAATAAAAAAAACGATTTTGTTGTAATAATTCCCTGGGACTTCCAAACTGCTCTCTGCGGACACTATGCCATTGCCGAGGAGGTGCAAGCAGTCGTCACGGAGGCCTAAAATTGTTTTTAATTATTTATATAAATGGGGAAAAAAGAGAAAAATTAATAATGACCAGTTACCACGTATTGCTGGTCACTCGTTTCACGTAATCTTTGTCGGAATACCTACTATATAAGGTGGTTTCCCGAGTGAGTCCTGAAATGACCGTTATTTAATGTTCTGAGTGGGTCCGGTGGAATCAAAAAGGTCGGGAAACACAAATTGCAGTGACTTACTTATTGACAAGGTACACTCGACACCTATTATACAGCCGAGGTTTATAGATTCCTACTTTTCCGCTTTATAAACGTGACAATGCTGGTTTGGTGTGGATAATAGGATAGGTATAATATATTTAAGTATTTTTTTTTATTGAATTAAACTTCTACATTGGGCGCCAAAAATATAAAACAACCAACGAGTAGGTAAATTATAAATCATATTTTATGATGTACTGTAATATACACTCGTAGAATTTTAATGTGAGCTTGTGTCATAAAGTAAGAATTTGTGGTTATGTTGCCATACATATACTATTATGTTTGTATTTGTTGGTTGTAAGTAATATGCCTATACGAAACTCGTTGAAGTGAAAATGATCTTCAAAAATAAAATTGTATGAAAAGGAAGTTATATCAGAATAGTTTGCTGAAACATGAATAAATGATGATAGTGTAGTATTCTCTAGCTAAAAAATAATAAAAACCGAAAAGAAACGTATCATATATTATAATAAGTATATGCATTACCATTACCTAGTACCTACACTTTTAAATGTGTGACTGTGTGAGTGTAGTGTATCATATTATATTTGTCAGAAAACATGACAACATGACGTAGAGCTATTCTTGTTTAACATATTATGATATGATTCATAAAATAATTTTAGATAGAAATATTATGATTTATGATACATACACCGATACCTACACATTTTGAAAAGTATATTAAACTATACTATAGCTGGTACCTTTGCATGCTTTGTATAAATAAATAATTCAAACAATTAAATAAGCAATATTATCCTAAAAACTACAAATTTTCTTAAAAACATTTTGACACTTTAAAATGTAAAATCATATAAAAATACCCCAATTTCATTAAGCAAGTTGACTTAGTGCTTAGAGCTAACAATAATATACGAGAATCTCTTTTATCGAGAAAATAACAAACATCACTTGACCTGAATCTTTATAAACTGCGTCAAGTATTATCATTCTACACAACAAAGTACTAATAATACATTTATACAACAATATAAGCATATAATGTATTACCATTCACTATAGTGTTAATTGTAATAAAAGTTAACAATCGCTGAGTATGCTCAGCGGTAGGCACCTAATACCTATGCTGTAAACCATTCGGTGGTACAATATGCCCGGTATCCTAAACTATTCCCTTATTATTCTATTGCTTATAAGTCATCGTTGCTGTTGTTACTTACTGATCAAAGGAAGACAGAGAGACAGAGCCCCTCTCGATATTTGGATAGTTACATCCGTTGCCATTATTTTAAAATTGACCAATTCTGACCTTGTAGCTACTATAAAGTGTATTCTATAATATTCAGTCTATTTTATAATCATTCATCCCAATGACTTAAAACGACTTCAACCGAAAACCGGATCTTCAAATCCACAGAGTATCATTGTTAAAAAGATCTCAATCTCCTTAAATCAATTATATTAAAATAAAGAACTATTACTTAAATCTTAAACATACATAAATGTCAAGTGATAAGTTTCAAATAAAATAAAAGCCATAGAGTGATGTTAATGAATGTTTTCTCCATTCAAGCCTGCAGCCTATGTAGTATAGGTGTGTGCAGGGTATACATTATCCTAAGAGTTATTATTTTATTAACTTTTGTCATTATAAATTATATATCTTTCAGGTTAAAAAAAAAATACAATTACATACATTTCTTTTACATGCCCTTGTCAAAATTCCAAAAAAAAAAAGTTCAATTGGTTAATATTTTGCTAATACCTATTATGTACATTTGTATTGAATGAGCGAAGCATTTTAACAATTATTATTATATTGTGCTTTTTAACCAGGGATTTGTGAATTGGATTCTATAGTATGATAAAATAAATTAGATTTAATATTATTTTTACATTTGCATTGATTGTGAATGAATTACAATAATATGTAGGTAGGCACTGGATGTGTTCTATAAAGTACCAAGTAAGCACATATTTTTATTTTGGCTAATTTTGCATTTTAAAATGTTAACTATTAATACTCTTAGCTCTTGGTGATGTATATAAAACAAATTATAAATAATATTACACTTTTAGAATAGTATAGTATACTAAAGTGTAATTATACTCTCTGAAGAATTGAAAATTTGATGTTCGCGATGTTGGTTATTTAAAAATGTTTATATATATATATATATAAGTATTTATCAATTGTTGAGCTATAATTGAACTACAGATTTTTTTTTAATGTGAAATTACATTTTTTGATCTTCGACAAAGATTTCTATTTAAAAATATAAAAATATTTGATCGTTCAATGCAATTCTGTGTTACCGACATTTCCGTTTATCTTAAGTAATAAAAAAATTGAAATTTACATATAAAATAAATTAATAATGACGTTTTTATACAAATATTTTAATTTTATAATTTAAAAACAAATAGTACTGTATTTTTTTACAAATATGTAGTTGGGAATATTGGTACCACAATTTATTCAATAAACCTATAAAAACATAATGATATTCATGAATTATATTTTTTATTTATTACATTAATAATGTGTAGTTATAACGTATTTAGAATAACGATCTGAAGTGACATAACTAAGTACCTATATTTTTACGTATATAACACGAAATAATAATATGTTAATAAGTAGCAATTAATAATGCATCAATATATTCGTATTTTCGAAAGGCATACATTTATGATATTTTTAAAGTTAAACCATTAAAAGTACATATTAAAAACTAATGCCGAATCACAAAATTAAGATAATTACTTGTAGTTATACACGCAGTATGTATACGCATTATAAAAGTCGTTTCTTTATTTATAAAAATAATACAATTTAATCAATACCCATTAAATAAATTATATACAATTTTTAGTTCATTGTTATCTTATACCAGTTTCTATAAATAAATTCCTATCAGTATGTAATTGCTATTGGTTGTCTAATTTATGTACTTAGTTTAAATCATTAATCTTGATACTATTTATTTTAATGATAACAGTACTATATTATGTTCAAAATATTTAAACATTTAAATAATCGTTAATAGAAGCACATATAAATTAAAATATTACAATTTAAAATGTATCTCTGACCTTTACTAAGCTTAAAAATGTTTATGTATAACTATCTTAGTTAGCGATTACAAATACTAATATACATAAATTCTTAATACTCATGTTTGATGTGTTATGAATTAGGCTATTTTTAAGAGATGATTAATTTATTAAATAATATTTTAGTATGTAGATACCACGATTATAAAGTTCTTTATAATTTTTTAGTTCTTTAGTATTTAGTATTTTAATTTTTAGTAATATTATGTAAAATAATTGGTCATATAATGAAAAATATTTAAATTGTATAAATTTTTTTTAAACCTTAAAATTATTAAATTGTATAAAACACAGGATTTAAAAAAAAAGTATCCACAAGATTGATGATTTTCGCCAAAGAACAATATTCTCAAATCTCAATTACATTTATCCGTCAGATGGCGCGAAGGTTGTTACTTCGACAACTATAATATTATGTACTCATGGTGGCATGTGCGTCTGATGGTGGAGCTGAGTCTTCCACACGCACCGGCGGTGTTCGTCTGTCACGGTCGATTGTGTCTCTGTGTCATTGTACATACACGATTTAAATACGAGGTATTTTAATATCGCTGATCGAGTGCTTTAATTTCAAATATATATATATTTTTTTTAATAGTACCATTGAAGTGCAATATATTTTAAAAACAAATTGTGCAATGTGCTAGTTATGAAACGAATGCCAAGACTCGAGCTAACTACTTCATAAATGTAAGTAATGCCTTTATTTATAATTTAATTTTGTTTATTATAATCGATTGGCAAGCTAAACGCTTAAAGGCGCTATTAGAATAATTATTATTTGACCATGAACGCAAACCTTGTTTTCTAAATAATCTCATAAACAAATAAAATATCTTCAATAGTATAACTAGGTAATAGGTATTATGGTCTAACGAAGCACCAGGACACTAAGCTAAAGATTACGAGCGAACCAATAAATATACAGTCTATTTAAAGGTTTTATAACCCAGTAACATAATAATACTTGACATTAAACTCAAATTTATTTGCAATTTTAATACAACTGCTTTTTTATATCCGCTCTTGTTTATCGTTATATCAACCAAATGCATAATATTATGTATAGGTATTGTGGGTCCAGTAAACCCGTTGATTAATACTAAAACTACTAACTGTAATAGCACCTACATAACCTAATTATTTATAAGTTTATAACTAGTGTCAGTGTACGTTTTTTATTTTTACTGTAGACTTAATTATTTGTTATACACATTGAAATCTATGTACACGTGCACTAGTTTGCACCAGTGCGCAACATTGGCGCTTAATGTTGTTACACTTTCGAATTACTGCACGTATGTCAAACAAGAAGTTATTTAAATTTAATTACATAAAAAAATTAAATTTCAATCAGATACCCATTTTTGATAAAAAAAAAAATCAAACTTAATTGTATTTGTCAATGGAATTGCGTAACACGCACGACCCCGTCAAAATACATTATTTATGTGTGACGTTGTGTTATTTGAGTACCTATCTAACTATATATAATCGTTTAGAGTAGCAAAAATAAAATAAAAATACTTACCTCTCTACGACAAAGAAGCACTTACTACTGGACAACTAAATGTTTACATACAAAATTTAAAGAAAAAAATAAAAGACAAACGGTGATTTGGCTCTTTTTTTTTTGTAAACCTATTTTGTACTTGTCAGTTGATCGATGATCAAATTTTTTTCGTTGATGTCTGTGGGCGAAACAATTCTCGGCGGCATCCTTTGTATTGCACGTATGCATTCCAAAACAATTAATGAATTCTAAATAATTGCGTTCATTCATTTCGAGAAACGGTTTGAATCTTTCACCGCGAGAACAAAAAATTGGTTTGATCAACTAAAAAAGGATCAATGTCAAAGGTGGTGACGTATAATATACTCGTTAACTATAATATAAATGCCAATAATAATAACAACAACCGAGATATTAACAATCTTGTCAATAGTACGTGCTATAATATTATAATAATATAACTACAATATCGCAGTGATCATGATGTTTATAGATAAACGCATGGCGTTAACGCCAAGAAGGGAGATAGATAATAAAGCAAAAAAAATAAAATATAGAGACAAACATTGAGATAAAATATTGGTGAACGACGATAGTAGTTACAATGTATGTATACCCACTGAATAAAAATGTACATCCGATTTGAAGAATGCGGATTGACGCTTCCGGTCCACGTTGCGTCATACAATATACGGACGCGTGTCCTGGCCAATTTGATATCATAACATTATTATTATTATTATTATTATTATTACTATGATTATCGCGTTTGGAGATTTTTTTCCCCCGACAAGAGTGTATTACTGGAGCCGCAACGTTATCGCGGTACAGTAACAACATCTCTGAACCGCCGAGGTGGCTGGCTGCTGCGTGGTACCACTCGACGAACATATCGAATGTCTCCTGGATCGCGTATGTTCACGTACCGTGTGTGTGTGTGTGTGTGTGTCTGTGTGTGTGTGTGTGTACACCTTTTAACAGGTGGACAGGTGGGCCCATAACGCGATGACCCGGTCCGGTGGAATTCGAATGTAGCAGGTTGGAAAATAAACCAAGATTTTATTCCAAACGCGCCACGCCCCCCTGAAGGGAAAAATATATGTATGTATATATATATAATAATAAAATAAAGAAAAAACCGCAAAACGACTTATACGGCCACGGCGGCGTTGTCGTCAACCTACGTACTATATATATATATAATAAATATGTTTAAACATATATATATAGGTGCCTATACTATACGATTATAACTCGGTGGTTATCGGATCTTTGTTTCCCGTCACATTGTACCGCAATGCAGCATCGGAGGGTGCAGTATAATGCAGTACGAGACAGGGGCTTTTAAAGAAAAGTGAAAACGGTTATTATATTATGAAAACTTTTTAACATCAGCAGTAAAAACAACTAAAAATGCTTTTAAAAAAATGCTATATAATAATATCCACTAAAATACTGCCCATATTATGTTACATATTTAGGTATAGGTATATAGTCTACATTAGTTTAATGTAGTACAATGTATCTCATAATACATCACACCTAAGCTAAGAAATAAAGCTTTTCGTAAAGATATTGAATATTAATATTTTGAGTGTCTTTAGTTGGGAATTTACATAATAATATGTAACTTGAGATATAACGTTTTAGGATAGTATCATACACCACTTTACACTTCATATAATAAGTAATTTATAATCATTGATTTTTTTAATACATATATGATGTATAAAATATTCCATTACTAGGACTCGAATTTCAATGCACAGAGCATTTCTATCATGTTTTATTTTTGGTCGTTCTAGAACAATGAAATTCCAAATACATTCATTGGTTTACTTAACAAATACTTCAAAAATTACAATTATATCTTGCTTTTTTAGAGTTTTCTAGTCATTTTAAGAACATATTTATTCATTTTTCGAGTTATTAGTATAAAGTTGGGTTTTGAAGAAATTTTGTTAGGTTTAATGTGAATATGCAACACTCATAATCGAGCAGCTATAAAATAGTTGAACGTAGAATTTAATAAAATCTATTTATTTTTTTTTTGTATATTTTGAAGGAACAATAAGGCCCCAAGATTATGTTGTTCACATATAATATAATTAATCACATCTTAATAATTTCCTAGATTGAAGTATTATGGTGAACTTTAGTTTTTTTGGCAATAAGAAAGCAATACATGGTACTTTAAACTAAGAAACAGGACACTCCGTGAGTGGGCGAGCCCTGAAGTACCCACGTACTCTGCACTCGGCAGGGACGGATCCAGGGGGGGCCTAGGGGCCCAGGCCCCCCAAAAATATTATTTTCCAAATTTTTTTAATAACTCTACAGATCCTGATATTACTATAATTCAAGTTACATGTATGTCTGATAATATAATATACTATTATACGTTTCATTCTGGTGCACTACTTATATAGTATACTATCTTAGTTTATGGTGGACAGTGATTCCAATATTGTAATTTTACTTTGACAAAAAATTGCACCCCTCCCCCCCCCCAGATCTCTGCTTTGAATCCGTGCCTAACATTCGGTGCCAATGATTCGTTATCTTATTATTAAAAAGTATCTATTTAGTATTTATCGCAAGAGGTTTAAACAATTTTTTCAACCGTCGTAACAGCCAGTAAGTCCGAGTAATATGTGTATAAAAAATAAAAAAAGACGAAAGGTATTAACCACAACTGCAGAGATTTAATAATAAAAAAAAAAGAAAAAGAAAAGGGAATGTGAAAAATCCCCGTTTTTTCAAAAGTCAAATTCGTTATTTGTTTGTAGACGACTGCACATCGCCACTTATGAGGGCGGTATTACTTTACATTATCACGGGGCAGCTAGGTACCTATCTGCATAATAATAATAGTAATAATAATAATATGTAAGCCACGAATCACGATCGGCACTGACGGCTGTTATGTGCCTGTAATATACATGCTGTATATACCTGTGTATATAATATATAATATCGTATTAAGCGTTTGCGGCGAGGTATAATCGCGTCGATAACCGCATCGCGGTGGAGCAACTACCAGACTGTACATAATATATCTACTCAATAATGCGTACCTATATAACACAATATATAATACGGTGTGCACGTCGACGGATACGGTCGGTCAAAGATCGATCTCCTTGCGTACCTATATATACACCCCGCGCGCTATAGATCACACGTCGCCCGGTGCAAACACTACCTAGGTATATAATAATACCGCTGGTAACGACCGCGTCGTCGTCATTAGCCCGACCGACGACGACGACGACTGCACGACCGGCCTGCGACGGCGGCCGCCGACAACGAAAACGACCGATTTCCATTATTATTATATTATGCGTCTTACACGCACTATACACAGTGACCTACCCCTAGGTGGTGTCGAGCGTGATGTACGCGCGTATGTGTCCCTCCCACAACTGCAACGATGCGTCTCGACCGCGAGAACGTACCTAATACACGCCGACCCTGTAACACGACAATAAAATCTAATTTATATACGTACCTAAATAATATTATCTATCGTCGAGCGAGACGACTACAACGGCCGAGACGGTTTTTTCCCCGCGTTTATCTCACGGTCCACCGACTCCTTTTTCCTCTTCTTCTTCTTCTCGTTGCTCGTGTCGTCACCGCGTTTCGTGTACCGGTATAACAACACGTTTGTCGCTTTCTGTGATCGGTCGACGGGTGCGTAAAAAATAAGTCGCTTCCGGATTAGTCGGAAACACGGCTACGGCCTACAACGACATTATACGCTGCAGGATGACCGCGTAAAAAATACAGCCGTTTTCATTTAACCGGCACCTAAAATAATAACGTTATATATTATTGTACACATGACAGGGACAAAAAAAAATTCATTCACCGAATTGATCGTCCCCTGCGCATTACATCAATTGTCCATTTGTAAGTACTATGTAGATGAGGACAGTGGCGGACAGCATGAGGTGTAACCGTGTGAGCACGTTTCGTATTTCCGCGAAACTCTCGCGATTGTATGTGGAACTCTGGTGTGTGTGTGTGTGGCAGAATTACAACTAAAAAAATGACGTTAGTCTCGGCGTATGTATTTAAACGGAACGCATTGCTGTCATTATTATATGCTGCAACCGTAATCGATCGATCGAATACCTATCTAATATATAAACACTAAAACACGTAACGAGTTTCCTGTATAGGTAATATACCAAATTATCGAAGACGTGTACCTTCTTAGTTCTGAGTTTCTGATATCATATATACATGAACATAATAATAATAATAATATATAGCTAGGTACAGAATATTAGTATACATCGTTGTGCCGTGACCACTAATGATCGGACACGGGACAATGGACGACGTCGATTCTCAAGGAACGTACCCGTACACGAACGTTTTTACTGCCACCAGGAGCAGACGCAGCATCAGACATGTATAATATTATACCGAATGGCGAAAGCTACGAATCGAACACAAAAATACAATTTAATAATATTATATTATTTTCATTCCCGAGCACCGCGCGACAATCCGTTTTTTGTCAACGTAAACGATTTTTACGGTATACGCACTATACATGAGATACCCATACTGGAGTCGCAGCTATTAAATCCAAAATTAATACGAATTCAAATCGACGCCCCCGCTGATAAAGATCTATAATCTATTCACCTATCGCAGCAGCTAACACACGTCCCACGATCATTTTCGTTCAAACTCGTCCAAGCCATTACATTTCCAGCCTAACCATGTATCCATATATGCGTTGAACACGGACGGTGTATTTATTTTTATTCCATATACAGGTAGCCACCCACTGACGATAATTAATCATGATGCAATTGCACGACGAAGAGCGTCTTTTGACGACCCTCGCAAAGGTTTTTCGAAAACAAGCGGCGAGGAATATCAGTATGTGGTATTGATGATCTTGATTCCAACGTTGATATATTATACTATTATATAGTGAATTCAAACCTAGGCATTTATGTTTAAATTGTTGATAATAAATTTGAGATATTACATTCATAAATCTTCTTATAAAATAATTGTCAATTACACTATATTATGTATACTTAAGTTAAATTCATAAGCAGAGCAATCCAGCAACTCTTATATTGTTCATTCTATTGCCCTCTTGGACGTCAATATATATTATAATAGCATACTGATACTATATAATATACCTAAATATATTAGTGTACATAATAAAGACACACGGGCATATCGACGTAAAATTTCGATTTCTGCATACGCACTGCAGCATGCGGCTCTTATAAGGTGTGTGCAACACTACAACGTTGTTGGCCGTAACGGAATGCGCGTTGGCCGTTCGCGGTCGTCAATATTATAATATTTCCAGCAACGTAATAATATGTGCAGTGCACACAACACTGACGCTCGAGGAGCTCGTGAAAAAAGCGAGAGATAGCACACGCGAATCAGTCAATCTCATACAAATAATATAACATACCTATAATATAGGGTGATTCACTGACCACGCTTACCCCTATTTTTTATTGAACAATGAATTTATTCAAACTCTTGAAGGGTTTGTTCTATGGTGTTACAGACTTCTGTTTTTCAAAATAAGAATCCCCCCCCCCCGCTTTTTTACCGTGAATTGTAAAGTTCAATAACTCAAAAACCACTAGCTCGAGTTTAAATTTTGACACATTGTCATTTTCAGAAAAATTATCCACGAAATATGAACAGTTTACAGTATAAAATATAAAAGGGTTAGGGGGGAGGTGAGTTGTTATTTGAAAAATAGAACTTTGTATCTCCACCAGACACACCTAAAGTAGCACAAGACATCTCAAGAATTTGATATTATGGAACCTACTTAAGAGGACGTTACACGGACATTTGTTGTCCCCGTCTTACAAGTGCGTGACATGCCAAATGTAAATTTGAGCGTATGTTCAGCAAATCACCTTTAGGTTTGTTAGTTTAAATATTAGAATGGATAGATCTATTATTAAACTTGATGCTAAGAATATTATTCGTGTTTGTATGAGGGTTTTTAACGATAGTTCAATTTTTTAGCAAGTTTTGAGTATATAATACTACGTCAATACAAAATGCTCATAATTCACTTAAAAACCGAATTATAGCACAAAACTAACATAAGAACGCAGATAATGTTCTTACCATCAAGTTTCGTAATAGATCGATTCACTCTAACTTTTAAACTAACAAAGCAAAACGTGATCTGATGACCGTACATGTGCGGTGTGTTACACACTTGTAAGAAGGAGACAACAAATAGGTACCTGTGTAGCGTAGTTTTAAGTATATTTAAGAATTCCGAAAATCAAATTTTGAATAATGGCATCATCTCGAAGAAGCAAAAGAGGGTGTACATTCCTGTTGAATCACCCTGTATACACAATTTTACGATTATTATATTGCTATAAAGGTGCGTACATCATCGCAATACGGTTTGTTGAAAAAACACTTTGTCAGAAACCTGCATGAGTCGACGTTTCTATAATACAAGCGGTCGTGGATCTGCGGGTTATTTTTTTTTCACCTTTCGCCCGCCCGATGCCAGCGTGTTTTATATGAAAAACAAATTCGATTTCCGTGTGTCTTGCAGTGCGCGAGATATGTACCTGCCTATGCCTACACCGCGCCGCACCGCACCAAACGTTATTACACTTCGCGGTTTAACGCACTACCCGAATCGAAGATAAATCTTCTGGCTCATATATTCCGGCAATGTGTATACAACATAATAATATAATATTATTATATATTATACTACGCACGTTAACCCGCTCGCCGCCCGTCGGCTCGTGTGTACTCTCGATCGCGGAGAAACACGTCTCGGAGAGCATCTCCCCCCGGGGCCGGAATATAGGTAGGTATATACGCTCCACCTTTCGGGACTACCGTCTACCGGGCGTAACTTCAGGTAGCCACATAATTCAGCCACCGAAAGCAATTATTATTATTATTATTATTATTATTATTATTACAGGCGGCAGCCGGCCAGGGATTATTTAATATACGGCGGCCAACAATTATTAATACGCCGGCTAATTAAACAGAAATACTTCACATACGTAGGTATACGCACGAGTATTATAATAGTAGTATAGGTACCTATAATATATTATAGTGATATTGAAATAGAACAGATCGAAAACGGGTTTTATTCAGCCGATGTTTTATTTTTCTTCTCTTCCTCCTCCCCCGACGTTACATTATATTAACGGTATTAACCGCATTATTTTATTCGTAACCGCGTTAACGTCTTGTCACTGGCGGTTACCATGTACAGGTATTTCGTCGTGTTAAAATATCATTTCGGTTTTTCGACGGTGTCGATGTTTTTTAATATTATTATTTCTATCTTTCTATTCTCTCGCTGCGGCTGCGTCTTGCAGTCGTCGTCGCCGTACGCGCAGTACAACCCAATACGTGAGATAACGCGTGTATGGAATAATAATCGGCCGTAATAAAAGTGTCCCATTCGCCGCCGTATACATTATATCCAATATTATTATGTACATGTATATACATTTGAGAAAACTTTCACCGGTGGTCATTTGAAAAAGAAGAAAAAACATTCACCTCGCGTGCTCGTGTTGCTTTCTATTGTCGAACGTCGCCGCGGTGTCCACTGGTTCGCACGTTCGATCGTTATTGGCTTTTTAGAAGTTTTCACCGAACTACGCCGCCGCGCCGTACCAACACACGTCACACATTATATATTATAATATTGCATTATCGGTAATTGCGTTCATTCGTACGGTGGTCGTTCGCAGGGGACGGTCGACTGCAGCCGCGGAGAGAAGCATTTGTGTTTTATACATTTGTACCTGGAAAGTGGTATACCACACGCTGTGAAGCGTACAATATATATATACATATATATATAATATATATATTAGAATTTATATATTTATTTATGTGCATATAACTGCAATATGACAGAACCACTGAACCGCAGTAATATCGCATTTCCTTCTTTTTGTGTGGCGTTCGGGTTTAGACGAAAGAAAATAATAATATTATATTAATATATACTATCGCGTCACACGTCGTGTTCTCGCGTAATATCTCTTATTGTTTTTACCTTCAACCCCGGAAGCTGTTTTTTATGCCATATTATATACCCTCTAATAATATTTTTATGTATTTCTATTATATGTTCTTACAATGGGCATTTCTTTTGGTCGGAGAAAAATGCAATCAACGAGTAAATCTTATTGTTAGATTATTAATATATATATATTATATATGTCATCTGAAAAATTTATATTACAACAAAACATTTCTTAAAATAAACATTATTTATTTATACGTTTTAAAATTCTTTAAGCACAATAATATTAAAAACAGTTTTTTTTCGAACTCTTAAATATTTAAAATGTTAACAATTTTACTTTTTTTTAATGTAATCCTTATAACATAGTCTTAAAATATTTAAAAATTAATAATGAATGATTTATATAAGCTATGAACGAACATCAAGTGTCACCAGACTTAAATTGTCGAAGAAATATATTTATATTCATCTTAACACTATACTTAGGTAACAATATATATGGTTATTACTTTATTCTAGTATTAAACTTACACGATAAATTATAATATTTGTAAACCTACTTCAATAAATTCGTACTGATTACTCAGAGAAGGAAGAGCACATCATTTATTTTTAATGTGAGACTTATCAGAAAGATAATATGTCTAATTGTTGTTTACTACCTCATTACTGTTCATAAGATATAAGAAGATATTTAGATGTTTTTAGTTCGAACATAATGGTTCTTCAGATCTAAAACCGACAGATGCCATAGTTTGAAGTTGTATTCATCACTTATTATTAATTATTTCTGTGTAAGTACATTACATATATTATTATCAAAACAAATATTAATTGTGTAGTCGTGTAGATACAATTATTATATTGTTGATAGTTTATAAGGGAACATTTCAAGATTGTAATTGTGAGAGCCGTAGACAGAAATTTAAAATGTGAGGGCGGGCTATCATAATAATTCCATATTATATAATAAATACATAACTTTTCATGTTGTAAGGGGGTTTTGAATCCTCTACCTACTCCTCCGTGTCTACGGCCCTGGTAATAACATATATATTATATATTACAACTATAATTTGCTTATCTATATTATTAGTAGCTTTAAAATTAAAGTAAATACACAAAATTAACTTTCACCGCGCAAAGATGTGCTGACCCTCTGTTTATCGAAATGCAGTTGATTATAGAATTTTACACTGGAAGAGCTTTTATATCACCGCCGAGATAAAATCACACCATATAATTATTTTATTACGATTATAAACATAATTTTCCATAGTTTATTGCATCGTCATTATACCATCATCTGTTTTTTATTGACACGCCGTGAGTCAGCCATTGATCATCTGCTAAACGCCTATAAACGTTTCGAGTAATCGAGTAGATACCTATTACGTATTTAATATAATTTATTTTATAGATGCCTATATTATAATAATCACGGCGAAACTTCCACTTTTGAATAGCGTAATAAACGGGAAAATGAAACTCACATAGCCTGCGAGCTACTATTCGGAAAACCTATACATATAATATATATAATAGTTAAAGAATGTTTAACGATTTTGAACAAGACTCTTATAGTCAACGCAATCACGGTGAAACTTCCACTTTTGCATAGCGCAATAAACCTGAAAATGAAACTCATAGCCTGTAGTGGGATTTCTCGGAAAACTTTTATAGTTAAAAAATGTTTTATGGTTTTGAACAAGACCCTTGTCAACGCACCTGCAGTTGCTGTACCAGGAGATACGGATGAACCATTAATGGTTTTTCCGATTTTCCAATTACGTCTTTGAGCGCTGCAATGTAACCTACCTATGCCTACCTAAACATAGGGTATAGGTATCCTTAATATTTGTAAATGTTGTACCTATACTGCAACAATAACGTCACATGGCCACTGTTTGCCCGTAATTCCAGAGCAGATTCCACAGGCACAACATACATGTTTATATAAAATATATTATATGTATAAATGATACGTATAAAAAATTCCCGACTGGCTCATCAGCGTCTACACGCATAGTGTAATTTGTATTCTGTGTAACTAACACGCATTGTTTAACGAGCTGCATGTTATCATCGGAATACTAGCTTGTGTGTTTTATGAGCCAACAAACCGGTGCGGCGTGTTATTATTGGTGCGGTGCACGTTTTTATTTTCGTTTGTTGTCGTTTCCACTGCCTGCAGGGGGATAGCAGGATGGGATGTCCTGCAATTATTATACACGGACACCAGACGGTGGTTTTGAGAATAAAACGATTTCCCCGGACCGATTAATAAATACGCAATCACTGATCGTGTCAAAAAGAGTGCAAATGATGTGCACACCGCAAAATCCGAATCCGCGTGCAAACGAAGCGTCCTCGCGTATGTGATGTTTGGTTAGATGTAGTATACATGTATATCATACAATATACACCGTACAGCGTACACACAACAAACACATACTAACAGACACACAAGCACGCCTGCCCGCTCTGTGTCGAGTGGTCGGGGGGTACCCCAGAAGGCAAAAGCGAAACAACCGGTCCGGCAGAGACCACCCAACGGAGCCCAAGGTCGATGATAATTATGGGCCGCTATTTAGGTGCAGTATATATATATATATGTATATATAAGTAAGGTATATAAAAAGAAAAACAAAGAGGGAAAGAAATATTCCGTGTGTACCTTATATATTTATAATAAGGAGGTAAAACAATAACACTGGTGGCCTGATGAGATGCTGTGCTGCAGTATGCACACCATACCTAAGGTGTGTGTCCCGCGCGCGCGTGTGTGTATATACTATAAATATATACATATTTGAATATATAAAGATATATATTTTATAAATACGCGCGTTCTGGTGTGTGTGTGTGTGTGTGTGCGTGTGTGTGTGTGTGTGTGTGTGTGCATTGGATGCATGTACGGTAGCCGGTATAATGTTAATCACAAGGTAAACACAACACACACACACACACACTGGAATCAAAAGCGGTTTTTAATATCATACAATATGTATATAATATAATAATAACATATATATATATTTTTTTTTTGAATGGAAGTCTGACTTCGACTATTATTATGGGACACAAACCAGGTTAGAATCGATTTGATGGAAAATATTATTACAATCCGTAGCACGAGCTATAAGAACCATTATATTGCATGTAATTTTCATCACTATGTCTGAAACAATTTGTACCGTATAATAATATCGTTGTTGTTATTTCCCTCAGTAAACGCCGCGCCATTTAATAATATTCGTTAAACTATATTATACTTGTGCGCATACATCCGACGAGACTCATAGGATCATTAAAAACTTTTTTTAAAAGAATTTTGTGAATTAAAAAATTCCCTTGCAAATTTTTTTTTATACTGATGGTTCTTTGATATTACACTTGAGACGTGGTACACCGTACACGTTATTTAAACACTGGTTTTTTGTCACCAACGATCCACTCGGGCACGTGTATACTGTATACTGCATACTGTACATATATAGCGTTGTGTATGCACATATCTTTTGATATTTACTTGAGGAGGGAAATAATTTATATTGATTGTTGTTTTGATAGGACCCAACATTCATTTTCAAATTTAACCACAAAAAATTGGTTCAGCTGATCACAAATTGACTGTATGATTACTGTGACGTTTGTAATAAGGCGAAATCAACACTTGCAGGCGTGGTGAACTCTAAGTTAATGAATATTGAATACTCTGTGTGGTTAGAAAAACTTTGTAAATATCTATAAAGCTAGGGTCGTGCTAACTTCATTGGCACCATTATTAGACATACACATGTAAATATTTACTAACCTTTAAAAGGTTACAACTTTTACCACCCTAGGATACTTGCTCAAATTGCCACCCCCTTGAAACGGCCCTGCATAAAACCAACCTGATAAAAACATTTCCTTTATTTATTTTAGTACAAAATGTTTTTATATCGTATTTTTTGAAGTGCAATAATCAATATTTTTTTATTAACCACTTGTTTTTATATTGCTTATCTAATGGTTACCTATCTATTTTTCATTGAAGTTTGGTTTTTCATAAATATTTTTCACTTTTCTCATAAAATATATCATACATAATAGGTACAATACGTACACCGGGTGGCAGGTACTTTGGCTACTTACCTATCATATTCAATGCAATAAATTGTGATCAAAAATCAATACTCAAAGTAATACTATAAAAAATAATAATGAACCATTTACCATACTTATTATATATGTGTTATTATAAGACATTAACACTGTTTGTAAATTGTATTGTAAAAAAATAATGTTAATTTTCGATTTCTATTATCATGACTTATAAAAATAATATATTATTATTGTTATACAAATGTGAAATATACAGCATATTGTAAACAATTAATGTAGATGAATAGCAAATAAATAAAACAGTTGTTACTCATTGATATTATTATAATGAAATATTATTTACAATTTACATGTCTCTAAAAAATAAGTCACGTCGTACAGCGTAATAACTTTATCGTACCATTATAAATCAATCACTCCAAAAATACACGTCCAATCCAAAGCTAAAAATAAAAACTATTTTGTTCAATTTTTACCATTCGTTTTACATTCAGAATTTCAGACGCCATCATTACGTAATTAGGTCGTGTACCTACCTACCTACCTGTGTATCCGAATAGATGATACGGCAGTCGTGCTCTAGCTAATGTCCTTAGGATTTTTTTTAAGTGAGATTAAAAACGATACCTATAATATTCTTAGCGAAATACAACCATATAAATTATATGTGATTTTAATGTGTTTAAGCATAAGTCATTACTCGCGTTAGTGGCTATATTACAGGCATACGTACATAATCTTCGAGCGTAGGGTATGTACTAGCCTTGTTAAATATTATCATATTATGACAACAAAATAACACCTATCTTGAATCCGAATACTTACATTGGCAAATGGTATAATAACTCGAAAAAATTTGAATAAAATTTGTTCACCTTTCAAATTGAGTTCATTACATGTATAAATAGTGTATATTTACATTTTACAAGTGCGATTTAGAAAATTTCAAATTAACATTCATAAATCGTAAATTACGTAGTTATACATAGGTACCTACTTATAGAATCTAAAAATGTTCTCGATAATAATAGATTATGTTCATTCAAATACATGCATTAGCATACCACGAACCCGTGTAATTTATGTATAAAATGTGAATATTTGTCATTCAAAAACAATCCCGAGTATGCCAATGTTAATGAAAGTGCTATTCGTGTCTTAATCTATTATGGCGATGTTCGGATACGATGAATATTGAATATCAATAGATATTATATTATGTACCTTATAAGTAATAACTTATAACTTATAAGTAATAACCATCAACGATCGTAAAATCTAACAACAAACGTGTTTCCGATTTGTTGTAATAATTATTACCTATAAATTAATAGAATACAATTTATAGTTAAAAAATAAAGATAGGTACATCAACAAAAACCACCTTATTATATTTCAGTTATTCGAAGCTACACGTCACAAAATACATGATCCAATGTGGCAGTCAAAATTATTTTTCTAAATAAAATAATTCTAGATTAAAAACAGTACATTTCTTTAAACAAGCATATATTTTTATTCTTGAAAATAGAATATAAATAGGTATAAATAGGTGTTACTTTCATTATCAAACAAGAAGAACATAGAGTTAGGTAGGTATATGTTGAAATCATATATAGTGACAATGCGACATTGATTGTAACTAATTATAGTTATAGGTATTTGGTATCTAACTATGTTATAATTACGTATGCCATGTACGGTATATATATAGAATATAAATAACACAACAAGTCCTAAGGAATGTAAGATAAAAAATGTTTACTATTATAGTAATTGTATTTAAAGTTTATTTATAGACGTTCGAAAAAAATTGATCTACATAACTGGAATACGCGTATCAATAATAATACCGGGTGTCAATTATTTTCTTGTTGGTTGTTTCAATCAAATTTAATGTGGTCACAGAGCTTCAACGATTATAATACATAATATAAGATATAGTCATTAAAGTATATAGTTATTATAGTACATATAATGGTAGGTATATATAAGCTATATAATATGCAATATGCCTGGTAACGAATCACCTGGTGTTTAACCAGGAACATAAAGTTTTCTGAGATAATTTCGGTGTTCGGACAGCAGGTATCAGCCTGCGTGTACGGTTCATCGGCCGCGACTTCCTCATTATCTCATCGCGTCTCTTATTTTCTATATGATGTAAGTAAAATAATTGTTCGGTCACAGATTGAATGAAAAAAAAAGTAAGTGTGTAGTTTTTCCCTAAATATTATTAAACGCGCGCTAAGCGTGGGTGGTCGAATGCAACATAACGCCATATCGTGCTTTATGTACCGGTTAAAAGGGTCGTCTTCCTCCTTTGGTTACAACGACCGCAGAAACAATGATATTATTCTCCATAGTGTACGTCCGTTTGACATTCGAGTAGCTCCACTTATTACCATGTTTTTAAAATTTTTTTTATTCGACAATGTACGCATACCCATGTAGGAAGCGTTCTCGAAACGTCGTTAATCGGTTTCCCGTATCGTGTTACCTACTACCGAATAAAAAACTTTCGGTCATATAAAAACGTAAATAAAACGCACGATTGCCGGTCCCGCGTTCGATCGTCATCGTCGCCTTTCGTTTTATTATGATGTGCACTGTATTTCACACAAGACTCAATTTGACCGTGTTTTTTAAAAGATAAAAATGAATTCATATAATTCAAATGCTACTTAGTACTTATGAGTCTAAAATATTAGAATAGTACGTTGCTTATCAAAAAAATCATAATTTTAATAATATGTTTGTGTTATTCTTGTGTGATTGACTTTTTAAGTTTTTTATTGCTCGCTTAACTTCAAATTGCATATGAAAAATAATGACTGATTTCAATCAGGTACAAATTTAAGTTTTCATTATTCATTGCAAAAACTTAAGGTGCAATTACTATGCACGCGTCTAAAGACGCGCGGCCGACGCGGCGCGATTTAATTTTAGCCGCGAAAGTACTACTTTACTTGATTTAAAACAAAATCACAAAAACGAACAAAATTACAGAATTAAAATACAATAATATATAAGTACAATATGCACTTGAATACATATAAGTATATATCACTATGTAGATAGTAAATGGTATAGTGGTAGTAGTGGGTGAGTTGATGGTAAGCTGTAAAATAGTAGTAGTGTAATGGCAGCAGTGTAGTAGCTGAAGTATTGTAGTAATAGTAGAAGCAGTATAAATAGTAGTAGTAAGTGCAATATATAGTAGTGAGTATAGTAGTAATGCTATTACAGTTTACGGTACTGGAAAGGCAAAAAAAAAACCTTGTCGGCGGATCGGTCTAAGTCGACTAGAAAATAGGGTATGTTGTGTCGCAGATGCAGAGTAAAATATCCCGGGGAATCGCGCGCGCGCACAACTCGGTCGCTGTACATAAATCACGCGGCGATCGACGTAATATAAAAAAAAATAATAATAATATGTTTCGCTCGTATTGTTGACCTTTTAATTGGACGGCCGCGCGTCAACAGCCTGCCGTCTGGACATCATCATAACGTACGCACGTATCTCGATAGGTACATGTATATTATACGAAAGCGATCTCCGCCGTCGTCGAGAGAGACTGTGCAGCCACCGTCGGGATTTCATGCGACCGTATAGCGGCGGAACCTGTAATGAACTGTCCCGCCGCCGATGTACACATTTCCATAAACTTTATAATATCGGTTCTTTCGTAATGCGTGTCGTGTACTTCTCTCTCTCTCTCTCTCTCT